>NC_057798.1:362844777-362913000 GCF_018294505.1 Triticum aestivum | reverse complement strand
ACGGGGAGAACAAGAGGAATCACAAAACCGACATAGAATCAATCACACGAGTGCTAGATCACCGAACACAAAGAGATACACGAGATCCAAAGTCAACAAAGGTAAGGATACAAAGGAACCGTTCTTCTCCATACGGAGGTCTTGATGGTCTTCCCTAGAAAGTGGTCTTGAATCCGCTTGGGGGATCTTCTCCAAAAAGGTCGTGAGCTCCGAGGAGAAGTAACCAAGTGGATGAGCAAGGCTCTCACACAAATATAAGCTAAACCAATGCTAAATCTAACTAGGAGGAGGTGGGGGAGTATATGTACTGCTAGCCCACGAAGGGGTAAGTGAGAGGGGGATACATGGGCCATTGGCCCGTTCTCTGTGCACAGGCAGGCCGGAAGTTCCGGGCTTCGGAAGTTCCGGGCAGGTTCTAGCCGGGTTCCGGGCTAACAAGAGATTTGGCGCGCTCGGGGCTGGTCTGGACTCCGGGGGCCGGAGGTTTCGGGCAGGCCGGAAGGTCCGGGGGCCGGAAGTTCCGGGCAGGCCGGAAGGTCCGGGCTTTCCAGAAGCTTGTCCCTGCTTCTTCTTCCTTCTCCTCTTCCATGCTTGGCCTTGGTCCTTGGATCCTCCATGGTCGTCTCGGTTGTACCTGAGTGTATGCAAGGTCCAGGCATGAGGTAGTAGCCATGTCTCACATGTGGAAAGTGACGGTTCGAAGAGGAGGGAGTTCACCTTGTGCCCAATGGCGTATGTTTGAGGTCTCGTCATATGTCCTCTTAGGGTATGGAGAGTAGTCGGAGTGTACATGGGGATGACCATGGGATGCTCCACATCATCTCCCCCCCCCTTGGGAAAGATCCGACCTCGGATCATGATCCTCATCACCATGGAAGACGGACTTGTAGTTGGACGAAGTTGAAGACATGGCGCAGTCCAAGTAGTCCAAGGTATCACCAGAGTGATAGACATGCACAAAGAGCAAACACAAGCAACACTCGGAAATACAATGGTTAGCACACACAAAGTGTCCATCATGTAAGAATGAGTCCGGGCGACGAGATTGGTCGTGACAAAGCGCATGAAGCTTATCAAGATGATGTAGAATGAGATGCAAAGCATTCATGGGAGGACATGCAATCATTGTGCACACAAATGTGTTGTGAATATGATCAATGCAACCACGGTGCAAAATGATGTCATAGTGAGATGGTTTATCAATAGCATGAATATGGCAATGGATTCTCAACATGTGTATGTTATCATGCAATTGATGGTGGACAATATGATCATGATGTATGAATATGCCATCAAGGTAGATCACAACAAATTTGCTAAGGAAGTGCACAAGCTCATATATCATAGATGACATGGAAATAGATGCAACAAGACAAGCATAATGTGAGTCAATCCATGCATGGTGTGCAAACTTGTGGTGAGTATGATATGTCCATCGAACATGACATGTATGAGCACAATCAACAAATATGGAGGTTTTGGTGTACCAAAGCTCGATGTCGAGGCATGAGTGGAGTGCCGAAGGTGCATCCAATAAGTGTGAGCGCTCCTCAGTGTGAAGGTCCATAGAGGCAATTTCAAATGTCGCTCCTCCGTCCGCGAGATGTATCATGTAGACAACAAGAAGGAAACAACAATAAAAGAGTGACCCATCCAATATGCGTATTTGAGGATGGCTCAAAGAGAAGGAGTTCACCTTTATGAGAATTTCGAAAATGTTGGTGTCACACATCGTGTATGCCTTCACATAGCCAATATGTCTCATGACGGTAATGCCTTGTGAATCCTTCAAAATGAAAGAACATGGCAAACACTCAAAAAAACATATAGGGTTAGCAGAAGTGCAAAACGTATCATTCGTGTGGTAAGATACCCAACAAGTGTATGCATCATGCTCATCATAAGAAAGGACAAGGGAGCATTTCATAGTATGGAGGCATATGATGCGAGAACAACAAAATACAATAGGCTCAATCAAACATGCATGCATCACAAGTAAGGTGTCAAAGTCTCCAAGATCAATAAGCATAGTATGGTTGCACTCAATACAAGTGGATATGAAAGAGGCAACTAATGGACACAAGAGACAATGATCAAGATATATCATGTGAGAGGCATGAGCATATATGTCATCAACCCAAGAAAGAAAGTAATAGTGGAACATGGGTGATGCAACATAGCAAGCAATCATAGCGATCAAGTTAAGCAAGCTAGTAGTGCGAAGATGCAACATACTAGAGGGAATTATGGCAAGCATGTCATGTGTGCAAATAGTGGGCATGAATAATGGACATGACATATCACAAGCATGAAAGCAAGATATGAGAAAAATATCATCAATGTATTGGCGAGAGACCATATGTAAATAGCAATGGGACATCATGACTCTCCCAAAACAACAAGCATCGATAGCATGGGCCACATGATAAACATGGCAATAGCAACAAGGATCTCCACCAAGCATGCAAATACACATAGGGTCAATCATGGGTAGATGCAAGCAAGGGTCACAATTGCATGGCAAAAGCATAGCAGCAAGCATAACATGCAAAGTGAACACAATAGTATGGGCATAAGGTGACAAGTGGTAGATATCCCATAGCCGTGTGAGAGCCAAGTAAAAGAGATGCGCGTAGTTGTTGCGTGAAGGGAACGGTGGTAAGGATAGTCCACGGGATCCCAAGCCGTCCTTGCTCTCAAGAGCTTGCTTCGTCAACTCTTGAGATTGAGAGGTTGACGAGTATACATGAGTACCTACACAAAACAAAGACAAAGGAAAAATTGTGTGTGCATGGTATATGTACACATCATCCATCATGATGCGCACGGGCATGTGTCGGTTAGCACAAAATATCCAATGCTCAAATAAATGAGATGCGCGATATAGAAACATGTCATCCATCATGAGAGGTTTGTTGTTATGCATGGCATAATGGAGACTCAAATTGTGTAATGCATCACGAGCAATATCTAGAGCATTGTTATTCATGGAATGCATAAGGTGCACGCAATCATGGGAATCATGCAAAGTATGGAATGCATCAAGATCTCCTAATATGTATGAGGAAACTATGGGGGTCTCCTCATGAGCATGAGTAGCAACATCACATGGAGAATATTGACAACATTCAAAACAATGCATATTCGGAAAAATTTGATCATGGCATGGCATAGTAGGTGAATTGCGCAAATCATGTAAAGGAAGCATGGCAATATCATCACATGAAACACAAAAGCCAATGACCATCATCTCGTCATCTATGCCATAAGTGCAAATGGGATTAATTTTAATGGGGCATGCATAGTTACTATGTTGAGATTGTAATGATACAATATGGGAGATCTCACTCATAGCATATGACAAGTTCAAAGGATTATCAAACATGATGTGACCAATAGAATTTTCACATGATATCCTATGGAGCATAGCATCACAACTAGGCAACTCAACATGCTCATCATCATATTCATCATAACTAGGTAAGTCATGACATGAGGAAGTCGCACTAGCATGAAGCATGGGAATAGGTGGGTCAACATCATGGGAGCAATCAATGTCAAGAGAGTCCACTAGTGGGATAAGAGAAGTACCATCACCTATGTTACTTTTGAAGCATCGCTCATGTGTTGTAGGTGAGGTGTTGAAGATCCACTCGTTGTCATCTTCATCTTGATGGAACCATGTGGGGGTGCATCATTATCCACCATAGCCATCGGTTTTCCCATTGGAGGGATGGACTCGTCGAGGATAGGTATATCCTCATGTAGGAGACCTAGCACCAAAGAAGAAAACACACTAGGAGTAGAGGGTAAGTCGTTAGAAATCATAGTGGATTCACATGCCGTCTCAACTACCTCACTCTCTAAGTGTTGTGGCTCACTCACTCCCTCAAGGATGCACTCACTCATATGGTTGGTGGAGTCACTCAAATGGCTCTCAACCTCACATAGGATGTATGACATGCTCTCATGTGTGGGGCTAGTGGTGGTCACACTCATCCTCTCATAGGGAATGCTCTCAATGTCACATATGGTGGAGTCACTCATCTCACTCATGTGGTGGTGGCTCTCCTCACATGGCACTTGGGGCATCTCGACATATGTGGGTGTCGGAGAGATGTAGGTGCAAATGTCTCCATGCGCGGTCGCGTAGCTTGACTCGAAGTATGAGTCCAATATGGGTGCCGTCTTCATGTTGTAGAAGAGGTTCGCGCTCGTCGCCGTGGTCGAAGGGGATGGCCCTTGCTCGACCGTCTTGCCACCGTCTTGGTGTTGGAGTCCCATATGATGTGGCACCTTGTAGCTCGTCTCCATGACCGAAGGACGTTTCCCATGCTCGGCCATCTTCCTTGAGGGGCTTCCGAAGATGGAAGTGCCGCCCTCGCTCGTAGGTAGTCGCCTTGGACTTGATGAAGTCGATGTAGGCGTACACGTGGGAAGTAGGCGAAGATGCCGTACGTCCAAAGGCGAAGATGCCTTGATAGCACTTGGCGAAGATGCCAAAGTGGTTGTTGTAGCCGTAGCGCCGTCTTGGTGGTGGTCGTCTCGCGGTCTCCTTTTGTGCTCATGAAGCTTGGACTTGGCGTGAAGTAGGGCTTGTTGGGACTTGTGCATTTGCGCTTGTGGAGCATCTTCGTGATGATAATGTCGTTGTCGTGCTTGAGCTCGTAGTAGATGGCGTTCGTCGTCGTCGTGCACATGTTCCTTGGAGGTGACTTGCCCTTCATGACGTTGTGGATCACGAACGTGATGGTGGTCGCCATGTAGATGTGGACAAGGACGATTTGCACTTGCATCGTTTCCGCGCTCCGAAGACTTGTGTCTTAAATGTCGCCGCCTTGAAGATGATGAAGGGGAAGTAGACTTGAGCAAGGTCTGAATCTCCTCCATCCTTGCATCTTGCTCCTCTTTATGTGCGGCAAGCTTCTTGTCGATGTAGTCCCTTCTCCTTGCTTCGGAGTGACGAATGTCGATGGAGATGTTCTCGATGCGCTCTTGCAATCTTGATTGTGTGCCTTGCATTTGTCGTTGTAGATCGAAGATAGACGCTTTGGTGATGTAGTTGTTCATGTCGTCGTTGCTGTCGAGGACCGGAGGGGAAATGCCTTTCCTATCCATCACAAGACTCGAGCAAATATGAGTGGGAGAAAGAGAAGAACTTATACCAATGTACCTTGACCGATGTTGACAATGAATCAAGTTCACTCAAATGCGGACAATGAAATAGCACTATTGGTACCAATTCTTGTCGGTTCTCACACCTACACAAGTAAAGCTTATGGTGGAGCTCGGTGAGGATAGTGGCACAAAAATTTAATGCAAAATGTTAGCAAGAGTCAATAATGTTGAAAGAGATTCACAAATTCACAAGTGAAACAAATGGACCAATAGCAATATGTGGCACACGGAAACACACACACGGATAGATAAATGGGGTCGTGCAACCAAGGAATGAGCACAAAATGTGGAATCCACGGAAAACGCTCGTGTTGCGCAACTCAAGAGAGACGCTAGCACGATTGCTCAATAGGCGGATACAACACTTGTGCACAACCTATAAGATGCAAAATGTAGCAACTTTTATCCCAAGTATGCTATGTATGTATGGTTCCCGATGTTTCTCTCAAGATGATCCAAGATGATCGGATATGACAATCTTATATGCAATGTGGTATGATGCTATGGCACTTGCTTACAATCTTCTTTGCTCTCTTTCTTTTGCTTAAAAGTTTTTTTTTCTATGGACACTTTTGCACAATGTACAAACCAAGATAGCAATTGTGTATATGCGGGAACAAACTTGTGGCACACGATATGATACCAAGATATGCACCACGATGATATGGTATGTATGCTATGGGAAGTATGATCACTAATGTGCACAAGTAACGTTGCCGGCAATACTCAAATGGCTAGTCTCGATAGGCAAGTAACGCAAAATGGGCTAGGGGTTAACAATGCAATGGCAAGGGGAATATACAATGGAGGTATACCACAATACCAAGATGATATGGAGGTTACCGTCCGGCGATGATGAATAGCAGTGTTCTTGATGTAGATACCAAGATGATGGAGACTCGTCCCTAAGTAGCCGAAACACCTTAGGAAACGGAAAAACCGCGAACTCAAAATCTCAAACGTCAAATGTCAAAATGGTGGTAGCGGAAATGCGGTGGTGGTTTGCACTTGGCAAAACGGAAGTTTGGTGGAAACTCGAGTAGCCGAAGTTGACCGGGTTATGGTGGTGGAAGCGTATGATGAGCTATACACGGAGTCAAAGTTTAAAGCACGTCCCTAAGTAGCCGAAACACCTTAGGAGACACAACTCTCAACACAACAAAATTGGGTTAAGTTGGGGTGGCGGAAGTGTATGGTGGGCAAGCCTATGGGGAAGTTATGGTGGTGGTTGAGGAATAAGCAACCGTCCCTAAGTAGCCTAAACACCTTAGGAGACTCAAGTCACTACTCAAACAACCTCAAATGCTATGGGGATCAAAATGCGTTAGGTTGCGGAAGTCGGTGGTGGCAATGCGGATGTTATGGTGGAAGTCCTAGGCAAAGATGCCAAAGTTCCAAAAATTTGATGGAGTAAAATGGTGGTGAAACCCACGTGAGGACCTCGGGCACGTCGATAGCTTAAAAACGAGCCAAAGAGCACTCAAATTGGAGTTCGGAGCGAAAAGTTATGATGAAAAAGGTGAAAGAGGCTGATGCTGAAATTTCGGGGAAACTTTCTGGTTAGGCCGGAAGTTCCCGGGTTAGGGCCGGAAGTTCCGGGGGTGGCCAGAAGTTCCGGGGGTCGCCGAAGAAGTGCCGGGGGACTTTGGGTAAACTTTCTGTTTAGCCCGGAAGTTCCGGGTAAGGACGGAAGTTCCGGGGGACGGAAGTTCCGGGGGAGGCCGGAAGTTCCGGGGGTCGTGGAATATCTTCCGGGACGAACCCTAAATTCCAGATTTGAGAACTGGGGCAGAAAAACACGATTTCCCGGGGCAAAATTGAGACGATTTCGTGGATGTAAATGGGGAAAAACAAGGGGAATGCTAGATCCACTCATAACACAGCGAATCCATGGATCAAAATCAACAAAACATCATCAAAACCAACAAATCACAAAAAAATTTGGGGGCTATTTTTGGTGGGGATTTTCGGATTTAGGACGAAAACAACAAAATCAAGCTAGAAAAAGAGGGGTAGGGGCTCCAAAAACGTGATCAATGTGGCTCATGATACCAAGATGATGTAGGGCGAAACCCTAGGTGGACGATCTTTCACGTTGGAGAGGATCCTACGGGGAATCATGAAGAATACGCGAAAGAACTCGGGGGAAAAACACGGGGAGAACGAGAGGAATCATGAAACCGACATAGAATCAATCACACGAGTGCTAGATCACCGAACACAAAGAGATACACGAGATCCAATACAAAGGAACCGTTCTTCTCCGTACGGAGGTCTTGATGGTCTTCCCTAGAAAGGGGTCTTGAATCCGCTTGGGGGATCTTCTCCGAAGAGGTCGTGAGCTCTGAGGAGAAGTAACCAAGTGGATGAGCAAGGCTCTCACACAAATATGAGCTAAACCAATGCTAAATCTAACTAGGAGGAGGTGGGGGAGTATATATAGTGCTAGCCCACGAAGGGGTAAGTGAGAGGGGGATACATGGGCCGTTGGCCCGTTCTCTGCGCACAGGCAGGCCGGAAGTTCCGGGCGGGGCCGGAAGTTCCGGGCAGGTTCCGGGCTAACTAGAGAGTTGGCGCGCTCGGGGCTGGTCTGGTGATGAGGACATGACTACCTTGGATATGACCAAAAATATTGCATATATGCATATTTGCCAGGTGATTTCTAGTGCAAACTATTCAATAATCTATTTATGTTATCCAGAACAAAAATACTTCACACACTTTTGTGTTTTGTCTAATTGCAGGTGTATGGGACATTTGTACAATCCACATATGAAGATAAGGAAGAAAGAGATGTTTATTTGCTGTCCAAAAAGTTCTCTCACGTCACTTTTGGCCCAAGAGAAGATAGAGTCCAAGTCTCTCACGTTCTGGATTCAGATTCGGACTACACAGACATACGTGACTCAAAACGCACACAAGTTTTTCATACGGACTCCGAATTGGGTGATTCTTTTTTTGTTGGAAACTAGATTTCGTGCGCTTTCCAACCCAATTGGAATCACCTTCAAATTCGTCCGGAGCGTTGAGTTGTGGACGAAACAATCTGATGCTGCAGCAGAATCCGAGTCAAACTACAAGTCCAAAGGTGTTACATCACCTCTACTTGGGCCCATTGGCCTTGTACGACCTAGATTTAGTTTTAGGCTGCCTTGGGACGTCCTCCCACCTCCTTGGCCGCAAACCCTTGCTCCTATATAAGTAGATCCATCTAGTAGCTTTTCCTTGGGATTTGTTTAGTTAAAAGTTAGCCATTGCAACTTTGTGTACTTCGTTTGTGTCCAACGACCAGACCAAGACCGCTTACGGATCCCCACCTTTATCAATACTTCATATATATTCGCAATATTCAGATTGCTTTTATCATATTCTTGCTCGTTCTTCGATTGCTTGCAGGAATAGACCTTCGTGGTCAGGTTGATCGTGCTCCGGCGTGGTCAATAACCTCAGGAGATTGGTTTAGCGATTGCTAAGGCGCAACGTCGTGCACGTTTGTAGTCGGATCGTCAAAGTCGTCTCCACCAAATCGATAGTTATCATCTCATCGAAAGATCGGGACACCCTCGCCTCTATCAAGTGGTATCAGTTTTTAGGTTGCTCGGTGAGAATTTCCAGTTTTCCAATATTAGATTTATTTTCTTACCTATTGTCCAAGAAAAAGCCACAAAAAAGAGTTAGATCTATTCATCCTTGGTCCAAGCCAGTCTGAGCCTTTGCAATTTTCTTTTCATTGCTTGCATAGTTGAATTATCGGTTGCAACGTCGTGCACGTTTGTAGTCGGATCGTCAAAGTCGTCTCCACCAAATCGATAGTTATCATCTCATCGAAAGATCGGGACACCCTCGCCTCTATCATCTGGACTCCGGGGGCCGGAGGTTCCGGGCAGGCCGGAAGGTTCGGGCTTTCCAGAAGCTTGTCCCTGCTTCTTCTTCCTTCTCCTCTTCCATGCTTGGCCTTAGTCCTTGGATCCTCCATGGTTGTCTCGGTTGTACCTGAGTGTATGCAAGGTCCATGCATGAGGTAGTAGCCATGTCTCACATGTGGAAAGTGACGGTTCGAAGAGGAGGGAGTTCACCTTGTGCCCAATGGCGTATGTTCGAGGTCTCGTCATATGTCCTCTTGGGGTATGGAGAGTAGTCGAAGTGTACATGGGGATGACCATGGGATGCTCCGCATCATGCTTCCTGCCCATAACATGATGTTTGGTCACATGCACACTATGCCACTCTCTCTTTTTCTCCCTTTCTCAAATGGGTTTGACAGGCAAACATGGCAGAACAAACACGAATAGCAACGCACTACTAGTACATTGACAGGATGGGTGCCTGTGTCCGTCAAAGCCTCTGCACTGGCAGAGTGGCAGGGCCATGCCCAGGACATGCACTCACCTCTCTCTCTCCCATTCTTTCTTCATGCACATGCATGCATGCTCATGCACACTTAATTAATTAATGGACCACACCTACACCGCTAGCTAGACAGGGCACAGGCGACCAAATTGCATGCATCTACCGCCAACACCCATGGCGGTAGGGTAATACTAGGCTATGCAACCCTACCGCCAAGGCCAATGGCGATAGCAAAAAGGGTCAGATCCCAAAAAAATTTGCAACTGGGGTGTAACGACCCGAACCTGATAAGATTCGATGTCTCTGTGCTCACTGTGCTAGTCCCTGGATCAATAGCTAGCACACACACAGTACAAGATGTAATATCAAGAATAAACCACATGTCATAATATTACATCATAGATCCAGAATTTAATGTAATACATACCTGCATAGCTCATGCTAGCATACAAACAAAATGCAGTAGAAAAGCAAATAAAATCTCCATGAAGTCCATCAACACCATAGGAAAATGTCGAGTATAGACATCGTAACCCTACATCGTACCACTCACTCATCGTATAAAATCTGCAACATGAAACATTGCAGCCAAGAAGGGTCAATACTTTGAATGTATTGGCAAATCACACAAGGAAAGGTATAACAGACCTACTTCTATATGCAAGATATATCAAGAGGATGGTGTGGTGGTTGTTTTGCAAAAAGCTATTTTTTCCCTGATAACTACCTAATATAATAGCCAAATTTTAATTACCTCTTGCTACAATTAAATGCACATGGTTGAATTGGGAAATCCAATTCCATCCTACCCATTATTAAGTTTCCGAACGAATTTATTAAGTGTCACATCTGTCAAGATCATCCAACAACTGTAATGGCATAGTCGCTCAAATTTGTCCATAACCGGGGACACGGCTAATCATGATTAGTTTTAATACTCTGCAGAGTTTTGCACACTTTACCCACTAGACACAACCCGAAGGTTGAGATGAAGTCTTGTAGAAGTAGTCACCTCCACCCACCGGCAGCCGGTACACCTACTCATATCTACATCTGCTAGCTTACCTGGGCGAGGATCCCACAACCTACTCAACTAAGCCAGAGCCCATTTAGCTAGTGGTTACGCATGGAAGCTACTAGTCACTAAGTCTGTATGATCTTTTTGAGCCTGGGCGGCCGTCCACTTACATTCAGAGGGTATAAACCATGATGTTCTTGAAACCACCCATCAATACCAATTCCGCCCAGAGGTGAATTAAGTCCTTAATTACTACTCAATTTGTTATATATATAACCCTCACAAGCTCAATGAATACACGAACCACCCCCGTCTACAAAGCATAGCAAACTAAACTACCACAATTTGCAAGGACGGGAAGATAGCGCAACAGCATAGCGAAATAATATAGTAATCCTATTCATGCATATATTCATAGTGTGATATAACTACATGCATAGAAAACAATAGGTAAAGGATGATAAACATGTAATTTGCATGTATGTTTGATGAAGTTCGTCGCACTCACAATTCCAGATAATTCTACTCGTCACGCTCTGAGTAACCTATTGCTAATGAAAGAACTCAAATCAATGTCCATGCCATATAGAAGAATCAAAAGAACAACAAAACAAATATGGCAAGGTTATTCAGCAACAACAAAACAAATAGGCTTAATATATAACATAGGGTCTTATGGTGCTATAATGTGACAGGGTGAAGGAATGAACTCGAAAGAGTTAACAGAGGATAGACTGTTGCTATACAAGATTACATCAAAGATAGTATGGAAGGGTGCCAAGGGTATATGGAACACAACATGAATGTTGTTTGAATGACTGCATATAACATAGAAGAATTCACCTGCAAAAAGAATTTATGGAATAGGAACACTACAATGCAAGTTATAGCGGAACAAAATTTGAATTAATTTTAAATTCAAAACAGGTCAAAAAGTATTTGGACATGAATTTACAGAATATTTTCATCAAGTATTTGATACAAGTGTTTTGTAGGGTCAAACCCTAGAGGGGGTCTTTTCACACTTGGAGGGGGAAAGGAGGAAGAACACTCAAGAACACAAGGAACAAAACTCTCAAACAAACCCAAATACCACATCCACTAGAGTAGCATACATGAGATCCACAAGATCACAAGACCAATTCAAGGAAAATAGCACTAGGGTAAGGTTCTTCCCACTAGGTGAGGTCTTGCATCCAAAGAGGATCTTCTCCAAGAGGAGGGCTTGATCTCCAAGAGGAGCTTCTCCAAGAGGAGGTCTAGATATCCTAGAGGAGGACGATGAGCAAAGCCCTCTTTTGTGTTCTATATACTTTACTATCCCTCTAAATGAGCTAGGTGGGGGGTACTTATAGTCTAGGGGCGAAATAAGAGGTGGAAATGGGTACATGGGCAAAAATCCAACAAGGCATGCATGCCCTCGAAGTGGTCCGGGCATCCGGGGGTCCTAGGCCCGGGCACCCGGGGATAGACGCAGGGACCTGGGCGGTCAAGGTCGGGCACCCGGGGCCATTCGGCAAGGCACCCAGGGCCGGCTGGAGAGGGGTTGGGCACCCGGGGGTGATGGCCCGGGCACCCGGGCAGGTGGCAGCAGCACCAGTGGGAGGGGGCCGGGCACCCGGGGCCTCAAGGCCGGAAACTCGGAGGGCGGCTGGGCGCAGGCGGCCGGGCACCCGGGGGCCAAGGCCGGGCACCCGGGAGTGGCTGGGGGCAGCGTCGGGGTGGTGCGGGCACCCGGGCCCTCCATGGCCAGGCACCCAGGGCCGGCTGGGAGCGGCGCCAGGGGAGGGGTCGGGCCTCCGGGGCCAAAGTGCCCGGGCACCCAGGGTGTCCAGGACTCCTCCATCTTCTCTCTTGTCGCGCGTCCATCTTCCTTCTCCTCCTCCGTAGGTCTCCAGTGAACTTGGTGATCCCTTCGTGCTTTCTCGTGACGGTCTCCAAAGTACCTAAGAATGCATAACGTTTCCATTTGAGGTAGAGTCCGACTCTTGAATGAATTTGAGTGGAGCTCGAAGAGGAAGGAGTTCACCTTGTTCTCGATGGCGCGTGCACGAGCTCTTGTAATAGGTTCTCTCCGTGCTTGCGGTGGTGGTGGAGCATCCATGGTGATGAGCGAGGGATGCTCCGCATCATCTCCCCCCCTGCCCCTTGGGAGAGATCCATCCACGGATCGTGATCTTCATCACCATGGGAAAGAGATGGTGTCGCCGTGTAGGAGTGGACAACCACCAGCACTCATCATCGTCAAGCTCGAAATGGTCACTCTCCGATGTCGCACCGTCTTGTGATTCCTTCAAAATTAGCAAGTACAACAAACACGTGGAAAAACAAGTGTGGTTAGCGTTAGAGCAAAACCAAGCATTCGAGAGGTGATTCACCAAACAAGTGTCATCATCAAGCATAGCATATGGTGTGACAAGGGGGTGTGGCATGGCATGTAAGCACATAAATTGAGCACATGGAGAAGCATCATGGAAACAATCATGCAAGGGTGAGGTAAAGGTGCTAATATGTGGGACAAGTGAACAAGCATCTACCTCAATGTCATAGCAAGCATGCATAAGACTCTCAATGAACGGTCTATGGTAGGCATAAGAGTCATTCACAACACCCAAGAAGATGATATGACTAAACACATGCAAGTGCAAGACAATCCAAGCATAATGTGCATGGGGTGTAGTGAAAAACGAGTGGCACTCAACACAATAGAAAGAGCAATTGTTCATCATGTGTGAGGCAATCAAGGCAAGCATGTAGCAATCAATGGGACATGGCATATGTGAAGGAATGACATTGTTGCAACCAAACATGTGATAGGCGCAGGTAATCCAAGAAGTGGATGCAACATGAGAAAGCATAGAAATCAAGTCGTGCAAACTAGTGGAGCGAAGATGCAACACACTAGAGGGAATCATGGCAATCATGTCATGTGAGAAAATAATGGATATAGGAAGTGCACATGACATATCGGAAGCACGAGCACAAAGCAAGATGAATGTATCATCATAAGCATGGGGCACATAGCAAACATGGCAATAACAAGCAATATCTCCACCAAGCTTGCAAATACACAAACACATAGTAGAATCAATCATCATGTGTAATGCAAAGCATGGGTCACAAATGGATGGCAAAGGCATAGGAATGAGCATATCATGCAAAGTGAACATGGCAAGATGGGCATAGAATATGATGAGGACATCAATACAATTGTTACACCCACAGCCCCTGCTGCTATACATACTGGACCAATTACTAGAGCTCGTGCACGCCAACTAAATTACCAGGTACTTTCGTTTCTTGGTAATGATTCTAATGTTCATGAGAATATGATGCTGCCTAAATTGGATACATTTGTTTTGCTTACAAATGAAGGGCCTAGCTTGGAGAAGGATGAACATTGGAGCAAGAACAAGCATGGAGATGATGGCATGCGCAAGGGGAACAAGAACGGAGTTACAAGTGATGATTTCAGGACTTTGAAGCCACCATAATGGGTGCATGAAGCCTTGGACGAAATATACAAGATGCCACTTCCTAAATTTCGTCCCGAGGCTATTTTAGGTGCTGCATCACCTTATTATTGGGCCAGGCCCATGTAATTTCGAAATACATAAGTATAGGCTATTTTTAGAGTCCGTATGTGTGGGGAAACAAGAGATAGGGTTGATTTCGGACCCCTCCACCAAGGGCCACGAAATTCCCCCCTCTTCCTCCATATATACAGCCCTTAGGGCATCGTTTAGACTTTGGGTTTTGTTTAGATTAAAAGTTCGCCATAGCTGCAACTTCGCGTACTTCGTTTGTGTTCAACGACCAGACAAAGGCGTCACAGAACCCCACCTTGATCAATAAAGCTTTCATCTTATATTCGCAATATCCAGATTGCAATCTTAGTTTCTTGCTTGTTCTTCGTTTGCTCGCAGGAAATAGACCCTCGTGGTCAGGTTGATCGTGCTCCGGCGTGGTCAATAACCTCTCGGAGTTGGTTTAGCGATTGCTAAGGCGCGACGTCCTCGCATGTTCGTAGTTGGATCGTCAAAGTCGACTTCCACCAAAGCGAAATCCACCATCTCATCGAAAGACGGGACACCTTTGCCTCTATCAAGTGGTATCAGATTTCCAGGTTGCTCGGTGAGATTTTACAGTTTTTCGTAGTTTAGATCGAGTCTGTTCTTCAAACCTATAGTCCACGAAAAAGCCACAAAAAAAATTAGGGTTAGTTCATCATATCCGAACCAATCTGAGCCTTGCATAATCTTTTTAGGGTTTTGCTTTGTTGAATTTGCGGTTGCATCGTGGTGTCTAGTTGCTGGTCTTAGAGTCTAGTCTTTTAGAGTTTCGAGTTCTGGTCATAAGTTGTCACGCCGCCGCCGCACCATCATCATCGCCCCTGCCATCTACCACCACCGCACCGAATCCGTATCCATATACCACCACCAATCCGTGTCCATATACCACCACCGATCCATATCCATATACTACCACCGCTACCACCACCGCTGCCATATACCACCACCATATATCCACCACCAATCAGAGTTCTTTGCTTATTAGGTTTGTTTTCGAGATCCATCTAGATTTCGATTCGTGTTTCCTTGCCAGAGTAGGTTTCGGGTAGCCACGCTCCGTTTAGGCCCAAAATTTTTCAAAAACGCATTTTTCAAAAAAAATTCTGGCTATCCTATTTTTAGGTGTTTCTGAGTGTTTTGAGACAGGTGCCATTATAGGAAGTTTTTTTTGACCCGTTTCCAGTTTTTGGGTCCGGGCAGTCAAAAAAAAAAATTGGTCAAAAAATT
Organism: Triticum aestivum; assembly: GCF_018294505.1. Classification (NCBI taxonomy): domain Eukaryota; kingdom Viridiplantae; phylum Streptophyta; class Magnoliopsida; order Poales; family Poaceae; genus Triticum; species Triticum aestivum. The sequence goes on along the minus strand of NC_057798.1, from coordinate 362,897,655 downwards.
TTCGTGCCCATCCTGTCAGTTTGAGCTAGGAAGAGTTTTGAGACACTCGCCATTATAGTAATTTTTCGCAAAAAAAAAGCAGCGCAAAAAAAAGAGCGAAAAAAAAATTCAGAGTGTGCTTTTCCCTTGTTTACGTGCCGCGCCGTGATTTTGTTAGTGTTCTAGGCTCGCGTCTCTAGCACAGTCTAGCCTAGGACCAGCACAGTACCGTCGTTGAGCGTTTATTCAACTTTGCATCTCTGAATTGATTATTGCTGACCCTTTTTGCTACCATATTATAAGCCTTCCCAGCTCCACATACATCTACGTCGTGCGTTTGACTCTCCCTGGTAATCGCTCTATCCAAGCTTTGAGAGTTTTTGACTACAACGGTTGCCGATCACCGCCTGCTGCTGGGTAAGAACTGGTAAGAATTTGAGATTTGCTTGACGGATTCGTGACACCCACCACCACCACTTGTTCATAGTCTGTAGGATCATATTCTTGTGTGTTTCTATTGCTGCTAACCATGCCAGGATCACAAGCCGACGAGATTGACTGGGAGAATTTATCGAACAAGGAGCTTCATGATAAGTTTCAGCAAATGATGACTGAACAGGTGCAAGATGTGCTGAACAATTTTGAAGAGGCCATGGAGAAGATCACTGGCCTTGAGAAGACGTTCGAAACAAAGCTCGATAACAAGTTTAATGAATTGCTCACGCGTCTTCCACCACCACCACCCGCTGCACCTAACGCACCTCTCCAACAACAACAACAACGACTACCTCCACGTCGCGAAGCAAACCTCCGCCGAGCAAGCCGTGTTCCTCTTGCGTTTGGCCAAACTGTTGGTGCTGCTGTTGATACTTCTGTAGCTCCTGCTGCTGATGCGGAGGAGGATGATTATGTGGGAGATTATGAGGATGAGGTTGATCAAAATCAACACTATGTGCAGCCACCTGTACCACCACCAGCAGGTCGACCTCAGGTATATATTCGTAATGGTAGGCCTGCACCACCACCTCAGGTACGAGATGATGTCCATATTCCTAAACTGAAATTGAATATTCCACCATTTGAGGTTAGATATGTTCCTGATATATATCTTACTTGGGAGTTAGAAACTGAACAACGATTTACATGTTTACAATATCCTGAGGAGAGACGAGTTGCTGCTGCTGTTTGTGCTTTCACTAGTTTTGCATGTGTATGGTGGTCTAAACATTGTAGATTATATCCTATTCCAACTACTTGGGCTGCTTTGAAAACTGCTACGCGTACGCGTTGGGTTCCACCATATTATCAACGTGAATTGCTTCAAAAATTGCAGTGTTTAAGACAAGGGAAAAATTCTGTAGAAGAATATTATCAGGAATTACAAACTGGCATGATTAGATGTGGTATTGTTGAGGAGAATGAAGCTATGCTTGCACGTTTTCTGGGTGGATTAAATAGAGAGATTCAGGCCATTCTAGACTATAAGGAGTATACTAATATCACTCGTTTATTCCATCTTGCTTGTAAAGCTGAACGTGAAGTGCAGGATCGACAAGCATTGGGGCGAACTAACTTTTCTGCAGGCCGACTGATGAGGACATGACTACCTTGGATATGACCAAAAATATTGCATATATGCATATTTGTCAGGTGATTTCTAGTGCAAACTATTCAATAATCTATTTATGTTATCCAGAACAAAAATACTTCACACACTTTTGTGTTTTGTCTAATTGCAGGTGTATGGGACATTTGTACAATCCACATATGAAGATAAGGAAGAAAGAGATGTTTATTTGCTGTCCAAAAAGTTCTCTCACGTCACTTTTGGCCCAAGAGAAGATAGAGTCCTAGTCTCTCACGTTCTGGATTCAGATTCGGACTGCACAGACATACCTGACTCAAAACGCACACAAGTTTTTCATACGGACTCCGAATTGGGTGATTCTTTTTTTGTTGCAAACTAGATTTCGTGCACTTTCCAACCCAATAGGAATCACCTTCAAATTTGTCCGGAGCGTTGAGTTGTGGACGAAACAATCTGATGCTGCAGCAGAATCCGAGTCAAACTACAAGTCCAAAGGTGTTACATCACCTCCACTTGGGCCCATGAGCCTTGTACGACCTAGGGTTAGTTTTAGGCTGCCTTGGGACGTCCTCCCACCTCCTTGGCCGCCACCCCTTGCTCCTATATAAGTAGATCCATCTAGTAGCTTTTTCCTTGGGATTTGTTTAGTTAAAAGTTAGTCATTGCAACTTCGTGTACTTCGTTTGTGTCCAACGACCAGACCAAGACCGCTTCCGGATCCCCACCATTATCAATAATTCATATATATTCGCAATATTCAGATTGTTTTATCATATTCTTGCTCGTTCTTCGATTGCTTGCAGGAATAGACTTTCGTGGTCAGGTTGATCGTGCTCCAGCGTGGTCAATAACCTCTCGGAGTTGGTTTAGCGATTGCTAAGGCGCAACGTCGTGCACGTTTGTAGTCGGATCGTCAAAGTCGTCTCCACCAAATCGATAGTTATCATCTCATCGAAAGATCGGGACACCCCGGCCTCTATCAAGTGGTATCAGTTTTCAGGTTGCTCGGTGAGAATTTCCAGTTTTCCTAGATTAGATTTATTTTCTTACCTATTGTCCAAGAAAAAGCCACAAAAAAGAGTTAGATCTATTCATCCTTGGTCCAAGCCAGTCTGAGCCTTTGCAATTTTCTTTTCATTGCTTGCATAGTTGAATTATCGGTTGCATCGTCGTGTCGAGTTGCTGGTCTTAGTGTCTAGTTCGTTTAGAGTTTCGAGTTCTGTTCACATTAGTCACGCCACCGCTGCATCATTATCTCTTCCGCTGTCCACCACCCATCCATCAATTTCCACCACGTGCTACCCACCATTCATTGTCATAATAATAGTTGAGATCGTTCACATCTTCACTTGATCCAATCTGCATCTTATCTAGTTTGTTTTGGAAAGAGGGAGAAAAAAAAGAGAGAAAAAAAAGGAAAAAAAAGTTCGAGAAAAAAAAGGAGAGAAAGAAAAAAAAGTGTGAGGAAAAAAAAGAGAGAAGAAAAAAAAACAAAAAAATCGGCACAAACTTTTTCAGAGGAAAGTTGGAGACAAAGTTGTTGATATATCCTGCTGGGCTGTTGTTTCACCTCATTATCTTCACTGCTGTTGTGATCTTCACTTATATCTTGCTGTCAAGAGCTACTTAGTATCCTTCATTGATGCTAGTTGTGCTACGCCGTGACCTCATTAGTGTTCTAGGCTCGCGTCTCTAGTTCGGTCTAGCCTAGGACCAGCACAGTACCGTCGTTGAGCGTTTATTCAACATTGCATCTTTGAATTGATTATTGCTAATCTTTTGCTACCATATATAGCCAACCCAGCTCCACATATTTCTACACCGTGTATACGTACGCTCCCCTGGCAATCGCTTTACTCAATATTCGGAGTTACTTGACACCGCTGGTTGCCGATCACCGCCTGCTGCATGGTAAGAACTTGTAAGACATTGATATTTGCTTTACTGTGAGCGTTTTACCACCACATCCTAGTAGTTACAGGAACATTATTTTTGGGTTTTGTTTCTTGTTCTACTAATCATGACAGGATCCAGAGTCAGTTCATGGGCTTTGTCGATCGCGGGAGACGTGCCACCACCTTTGCAAATACCACAACCGTCACGAGAGGTGCACAAACATCCAAATGCACATGATCAGGTTAATGTATCTATACCACCATTTAATGGCCGTTTTAAACCTGCTTTATATATTGAATGGGAGTTCGACATAAAAAATATATTTGCTTCCCATAATTTCGATGAACATAAAAAGGTTAAGGTTGCGGTTGGTTCTTTCACTGGTTATGCTTTGGTTTGGTGGAGTGAATATTGTCGGTTACACCCTGATTATATACCTACTACTTGGGATGATTTGAAACTTGCCATGCGACATACTTTCGTCCCTGCTTATTATACTCGTGACATGATTAAGAAATTGCAACACTTAAAACAAGGTAGTGAAACTGTAACAAAATATTATGATGATTTACAAACTACCTTGTTGCATTCCTCTTTAGAAGAAAGTGAAGATGATTTTATGGATCGATTTTGGGGAGGATTAAACCGTGATATTCAAGAGATACTAATTCATGAAGAGTGTTATCCTATGGACCATTTGTTTCATCTTGCTTGCAAAGCTGAACAGGAAATAAAACGACGTGTTGGCCACGAGGAGAACAAGCGCACGGTGCACATTCCAAGAGTTGATATGATTGTTCCTTCAACTACTAGGCATACTATGACAACCACATCCGTTGTTGTCAGGACTACATCACCTCCACCATGTGACACATCGCCCCCGAGAGTGGCTACATCATCTGAGTTGATCATAAGAGGTAATGACAAAGGTACTGATCTTCCATCTCTACATGAGAATGATGAATGCCTTGTCAATTTGAATGCACCATCTGATGAGCAACACACTACTTTGATCACACCACCTATTTTAGAGGACTACGTTGATAATTTGACTTTGCCATGTGATCAAACAACTGAAATACCAACAATTTTGAGTGCACCCATTGAATTAACTATTGATGCAAAAGAACCAATGTTTAATCATTTTGATATGACCTCTAATCTTGGTGATGATTCTGTGTTGAATGACTTATTGCATGTTTGCTTATTTAAGCATGTTGTAGCATGTAAATTTCATGCAAGTAAGGTTTATTCACCAATGTTGGGATGGTTTAATGATGAACATTGTCAATCTTTTGAAATGAATAAGAGCTTCACTTATATGTGCAAACTGAGTTGCAATATTTTCATGCTTTCTACTTCTTGTGCTAATTTTTGGCTTTAGATTTTATGAACTATGCAAGTTACTCATCTATTCATCTGTCATATATGCAAAAATCAAGGAAAGTAAAAATGGATGACATATACATATACAACATGTACACCTTGTCTCTTTTGTTAGCCACATTTCAGATTAAGCAACGCCGATGACGGCTTTATTTTCAAGAAGGGGAGGATGATGAGGACATAACTACCTTGGATATGACCAAAAATATTGCATATATGCATATTTGTCAGGTGATTTCTAGTGCAAACTATTCAATAATCTATTTATGTTATCCAGAACAAAAATACTTCACACACTTTTGTGTTTTGTCTAATTGCAGGTGTATGGGACATTTGTACAATCCACATATGAAAATAAGGAAGAAAGAGATGTTTATTTGCTGTCCAAAAAGTTCTCTCACGTCACTTTTGGCCCAAGAGAAGATAGAGTCCAAGTCTCTCACGTTCTGGATTCAGATTCGGACTGCACAGACACACCTGACTCAAAACGCACACAAGTTTTTCATACGGACTCCGAATTGGGTGATTCTTTTTTTGTTGGAAACTAGATTTCGTGCACTTTCCAACCCAATTGGAATCACCTTCAAATTCGTCCGGAGCGTTGAGTTGTGGACGAAACAATCTGATGCTGCAGCAGAATCCGAGTCAAACTACAAGCATCACCTCCACTTGGGCCCATTGGCCTTGTACGACCTAGATTTAGGTTTAGGCTGCCTTGGGACGTCCTCCCACCTCCTTGGCCGCCACCCCTTGCTCCTATATAAGTAGATCCATCTAGTAGCTTTTCCTTGGGATTTGTTTAGTTAAAAGTTAGCCATTGCAACTTCGTGTACTTCGTTTGTGTCCAACGACCAGACCAAGACCGCTTCCGGATCCCCACCATTATCAATACCTCATATATATTTGCAATATTCAGATTGCTTTATCATATTCTTGCTTGTTCTTCGATTGCTTGCAGGAATAGACCTTCGTGGTCAGGCTGACCGTGCTTCCGGCATCGTCAGTAACCTCAGGAGATTGGTTTAGCGATTGCTAAGGCGCAACGTCGTGCACGTTTGTAGTCGGATCGTCAAAGTCGTCTCCACCAAATCGATAGTTATCATCTCATCGAAAGATCGGGACCCTCGCCTCTATCAAGTGGTATCAGTTTTCAGGTTGCTCGGTGAGAATTTCCAGTTTTCCTAGATTAGATTTACTTTCTTACCTATTGTCCAAGAAAAAGCCACAAAAAAGAGTTAGATCTATTCATCCTTGGTCCAAGCCAGTCTGAGCCTTTGCAATTTTCTTTTCATTGATTGCATAGTTGAATTATCGATTGCATTGTCGTGTCGAGTTGCTGGTCTTAGTGTCTAGTTCGTTTAGAGTTTCGAGTTCTGTTCACATTAGTCACGCCACCGCTGCATCATTATCTCTTCCGCTGTCCACCACCCATCCATCAATTTCCACCACGTGCTACCCACCATTCATTGTCATAATAATAGTTGAGATCGTTCACATCTTCACTTGATCCAATCTGCATCTTATCTAGTTTGTTTTGGAAAGAGGGAGAAAAAAAGAGAGAAAAAAACGAGAAAAAAAAGGAGAAAAAAAAGTCAGAGAGAAAAAAAGGAGAGAAAGAAAAAAAAAGTGTGAGGAAAAAAAAAGAGAAGAAAAAAAAACAAAAAAAATCGGCACAAACTTTTTCAGAGGAAAGTTGGAGACAAAGTTGTTGATATATCCTGCTTGGCTGTTGTTTCACCTCATTATCTTTACTGCCGTTGTGATCTTCACTTATATCTTGCTGTCCAGAGCTACTTAGTATCCTTCATTGATGCTAGTTGTGCTACGACGTGACCTCATTAGTGTTCTAGGCTCGCGTCTCTAGTCCGGTCTAGCCTAGGACCAGCACAGTACCGTCGTTGAGCGTTTATTCAACATTGCATCTTTGAATTGATTATTGCTAATCTTTTGCTACCATATATAGTCAACCCAGCTCCACATATTTCTACACCGTGTATACGTACGCTCCCCTGGCAATCGCTTTACTCAATATTCGGAGTTACTTGACACCGCTGGTTGCCGATCACCGCCTGCTGCATGGTAAGAACTTGTAAGACATTGATATTTGCTTTACTGTGAGCGTTTTACCACCACATCCTAGTAGTTATAGGAACATTATTTTTGGGTTTTGTTTCTTGTTCTACTAATCATGACATGATCCATAGTCAATTCATGGGCTTTGTCGATCGCGGGAGACGTGCCACCACCTTTGCAAATACCACAACCGTCACGAGAGGTGCACAAACATCCAAATGCACATGATCAGGTTAATGTATCTATACCACCATTTAATGGCCGTTTTAAACCTGCTTTATATATTGAATGGGAGTTCGACATAAAAAATATATTTGCTTCCCATAATTTCGATGAACATAAAAAGGTTAAGGTTGCGGTTGGTTCTTTCACTGGTTATGCTTTGGTTTGGTGGAGTGAATATTGTCGGTTACACCCTGATTATATACCTACTACTTGGGATGATTTGAAACTTGCCATGCGACATACTTTCGTCCCTGCTTATTATACTCGTGACATGATTAAGAAATTGCAACACTTAAAACAAGGTAGTGAAACTGTAACAAAATATTATGATGATTTACAAACTACCTTGTTGCATTCCTCTTTAGAAGAAAGTGAAGATGATTTTATGGATCGATTTTGGGGAGGATTAAACCGTGATATTCAAGAGATACTAATTCATGAAGAGTGTTATCCTATGGACCATTTGTTTCATCTTGCTTGCAAAGCTGAACAGGAAATAAAACGACGTGTTGGCCACGAGGAGAACAAGCGCACGGTGCACATTCCAAGAGTTGATATGATTGTTCCTTCAACTACTAGGCATACTATGACAACCACATCCGTTGTTGTCAGGACTACATCACCTCCACCATGTGACACATCGCCCCCGAGAGTGGCTACATCATCTGAGTTGATCATAAGAGGTAATGACAAAGGTACTGATCTTCCATCTCTACATGAGAATGATGAATGCCTTGTCAATTTGAATGCACCATCTGATGAGCTACCCACTACTTTGATCACACCACCTATTTTAGAGGACTACGTTGATAATTTGACTTTGCCATGTGATCAAACAACTGAAATACCAACAATTTTGAGTGCACCCATTGAATTAACTATTGATGCAAAAGAACCAATGTTTAATCATTTTGATATAACCTGTAATTTTGGTGATGATTCTGTGTTGAATGACTTATTGCATGTTTGCTTATTTAAGCATGTTGTAGCATGTAAATTTGATGCAAGTAAGGTTTATTCACCAATGTTGGGATGGTTTAATGATGAACATTGTCAATCTTTTGAAATGAATAAGAGCTTCACTTATATGTGCAAACTGAGTTGCAATATTTTCATGCCTTCTACTTCTTGTGCTAATTTTTTGGCTTTAGATTTTATGAACTATGCAAGTTACTCATCTATTCATGTGTCATATATGCAAAAATCAAGGGAAGTAAAAATGGATGACATATACATATACAACATGTACACCTTGTCTCTTTTGTCAGCCACATTTCAGATTAAGCAACGCCGAGGACGGCTTTATTTTCAAGAAGGGGAGGATGATGAGGACATGACTACCTTGGATATGACCAAAAATATTGCATATATGCATATTTGTCAGGTGATTTCTAGTGCAAACTATTCAATAATCTATTTATGTTATCCAGAACAAAAATACTTCACACACTTTTGTGTTTTGTCTAATTGCAGGTGTATGGGACATTTGTACAATCCACATATGAAGATAAGGAAGAAAGAGATGTTTATTTGCTGTCCAAAAAGTTCTCTCACGTCACTTTTGGCCCAAGAGAAGATAGAGTCCAAGTCTCTCACGTTCTGGATTCAGATTCGGACTGCACAGACATACCTGACTCAAAACGCACACAAGTTTTTCATACGGACTCCGAATTGGGTGATTCTTTTTTTGTTGGAAACTAGATTTCGTGCACTTTCCAACCCAATAGGAATCACCTTCAAATTCGTCCGGAGCGTTGAGTTGTGGACGAAACAATCTGATGCTGCAGCAGAATCCGAGTCAAACTACAAGTCCAAAGGTGTTACATCACCTCCACTTGGGCCCATGAGCCTTGTACGACCTAGGGTTAGTTTTAGGCTGCCTTGGGACGTCCTCCCACCTCCTTGGCCGCCACCCCTTGCTCCTATATAAGTAGATCCATCTAGTAGCTTTTTCCTTGGGATTTGTTTAGTTAAAAGTTAGTCATTGCAACTTCGTGTACTTCGTTTGTGTCCAACGACCAGACCAAGACCGCTTCCGGATCCCCACCATTATCAATAATTCATATATATTTGCAATATTCAGATTGTTTTATCATATTCTTGCTCGTTCTTCGATTGCTTGCAGGAATAGACTTTCGTGGTCAGGTTGATCATGCTCCAGCGTGGTCAATAACCTCTCGGAGTTGGTTTAGCGATTGCTAAGGCGCAACGTCGTGCACGTTTGTAGTCGGATCGTCAAAGTCGTCTCCACCAAATCGATAGTTATCATCTCATCGAAAGATCGGGACACCCCGGCCTCTATCACCGACCTTCATCATGGACACTACGTGCATCTTCTACTTCAACTGCACCAGCACCTCCATCCGGTGCCACCTCCAGCCGTGATACAAGAAAACAGGCACAACCACCATTATCTGCCAAGAGCGCACCTGCGGGGCCTGCACAGCGTTCTTCTTCTTCCATGGCATCAACAGGGCACACAAGTGATATTATTTGTCGTCGTTGTAAGGGAGGAGGTCATTATGCGAGAGAATGCAAATCTCCGCGTGTGATGATTGCTACCGCGGATGGTGGATATGAGTCCGCTAGTGACTATGATGAGGAGACATTGGCTCTTATTACACGTGAAGAACATGGTGAAGATGATTCTGATCATGAGACGCAATACATGGCTCCTGAAGACGCTGACAGGTATGAATGTTTAGTTGCTCAACGTGTTTTGAGTGTGCAGGTCACACAAGCTGAGCAAAATCAGAGGCACAATTTGTTCCATACCAAGGGAGTTGTGAAGGAACGTTCTGTGCGCGTCATAACAGACGGAGGGAGCTGCAACAACTTGGCTAGCATGGAGATGGTGGAGAAGCTTTCTCCCACCACAAGACCACATCCACATCCTTACTACATCCAATGGTTCAACAACAGCGGCAAGGTTAAGGTAACACGTACTGTTCGTGTGCATTTTAGTATCTCTACATATGCTGATTATGTTGATTGTGATGTGGTACCTATGCAAGCATGTTCCTTATTACTTGGTAGACCATGGCAATTTGATAAAAATTCTGTACACCATGGTAGAAACAATCACTATACTCTTGTTCATAAGGATAAAAATATTACTTTGCTTCCTATGACTCCTGATTCCATTTTGAAAGATGATATTAATAGAGCTAATAAAGCACAACAGGAGAAGAATAAGAGTGAAAATCAGATTATGGCAAAAGAATTTGAGTAACAAATGAAGCCTAATAATAAACCATCTAGTGTTGCTTCTGAAATTCAATTGAAAAGTGCATGTTTATTTGCCACCAAATCTGATATTGATGAGCTAGATTTCAGCAAATCTGTTTGCTATGCTTTTGTGTGCAAAGAGGCATTATTTTCATTCGAGGACGTGCCTTCCTCTTTGCCTCCTGCTGTCACTAACATTTTGCAGGAGTTCGCTGACGTTTTTCCACAAGACGTGCCACCGGGATTACCGCCTATTCGAGGGATTGAGCATCAGATTGACTTAATTCCCGGTGCTTCACTGCCAAACCGTGCACCATACCGTACCAATCCAGAGGAGATGAAGGAGATTATGCGTCAAGTACAAGAGCTTCTCGACTGATGAGGACATGACTACCTTGGATATGACCAAAAATATTGCATATATGCATATTTGTCAGGTGATTTCTAGTGCAAACTATTCAATAATCTATTTATGTTATCCAGAACAAAAATACTTCACACACTTTTGTGTTTTGTCTAATTGCAGGTGTATGGGACATTTGTACAATCCACATATGAAGATAAGGAAGAAAGAGATGTTTATTTGCTGTCCAAAAAGTTCTCTCACGTCACTTTTGGCCCAAGAGAAGATAGAGTCCAAGTCTCTCACGTTCTGGATTCAGATTCGGACTGCACAGACACACCTGACTCAAAACGCACACAAGTTTTTCATACGGACTCCGAATTGGGTGATTCTTTTTTTGTTGGAAACTAGATTTCGTGCACTTTCCAACCCAATTGGAATCACCTTCAAATTCGTCCGGAGCGTTGAGTTGTGGACGAAACAATCTGATGCTGCAGCAGAATCCGAGTCAAACTACAAGTCCAAAGGTGTTACATCACCTCCACTTGGGCCCATTGGCCTTGTACGACCTAGATTTAGTTTTAGGCTGCCTTGGGACGTCCTCCCACCTCCTTGGCCGCCACCCCTTGCTCCTATATAAGTAGATCCATCTAGTAGCTTTTCCTTGGGATTTGTTTAGTTAAAAGTTAGTCATTGCAACTTCGTGTACTTCGTTTGTGTCCAACGACCAGACCAAGACCGCTTACGGATCCCCACTTTTATCAATACTTCATATATACTCGCAATATTCAGATTGCTTTTATCATATTCTTGCTTGTTCTTCGATTGCTTGCAGGAATAGACCTTCGTGTTCAGGTTGATTGTGCTCCGGCGTCATCAATAACCTCTCGGAGTTGGTTTAGCGATTGCTAAGGCGCAACGTCGTGCATGTTTGTAGTCGGATCGTCAAAGTCGTCTCCACCAAATCGATAGTTATCATCTCATCGAAAGATCGGGACACCCCGCCTCTATCAAGTGGTATCAGTTTTCAAGTTGCTCGGTGAGAATTTCCAGTTTTTCCTAGATTAGATTTATTTTCTTACCTATTGTCCAAGAAAAAGCCACAAAACAAAAGTTAGATCTATTCATCCTTTGTCCTAGCCAGACTGAGCCTTTGCAATTTTCTTTTCATTGTTTGCATTATTGAATTATCGGTTGCATCGCCGTGTCGAGTTGCTGGTCTTAGTGTCTAGTTCCTTTAGAGTTTCGAGTTCTGTTCACATTAGTCACGCAGCCGCTGCATCATTATCCCATCCGCTGTCCACCATCCCATCCACCAATTTCCACCACGTGCTACGCACTGTTTATTGTCATAATCATAGTTGAGGCCACTCACATCTTCGCCTGATCGAATCTGCATCTTATCTAGTTTGTCTTGGAAAGAGGGAGAAAAAGAAGATAAAGAAAAAAAAGAGAGAAAAAAGGAAAAAAAAGAAAAAGAGGGAGAAGAAAAAGAAAAAAAGCGTGAAAAAAAAAGAGAAGAAAAAAAATTGGATCTATCTAAAATCAATCTCGTACCTGAATTCGGATTGGAATCTGTTTTGCGCACTGTTCAGTAAAACAGGTGTATCTTCCTCATACGAAGTCCGTTTTGGCTCCGTGAGTACTCAAATTGAAGATAGCGACGAGCCGCATCTAAATAGTTGCAGAAGCTTGTTCAATATTTGACACCTCAAAATCGGCTTCTAAATAGGTCTTTTTGCCCTCCGAAGTTCGTGAACGCAGCTTGTTCCAATTTTTCAGGCCAGTTTTAGAATTCTTTGACTCCTCATATCAACTCGGAATTGAGTGATTCTTTTTGCATTGAAAAGCTTGAGTTAGTAGCATTCTTTGAAAGAATTTATCAGAAAATTGTCTCAAACTTTTCAAGAGGAAAGTTGGAGAGAGAGTTGTTGTATATCCTGCTTGGCAGTTGTTTTTCATCATTATCTTCACTGCCGTTGTGATCTTCACTTATATCTTGCTGTCAAGAGCTACTTAGTATCCTTCATTGGTGCTAGTTGTGCTACGCCGTGACCTTATTACTGTTCTAGGCTCGCGTCTCTAGTCCGGTCTAGCCTAGGACCAGCACAGTACCGTCGTTGAGCGTTTATTCAACATTGCATCTTTGAATTGATTATTGCTAATCTTTTGCTACCATATATAGCCAACCCAGCTCCACATATTTCTACACCGTGTATATGTACGCTCCCCTGGCAATCGCTTTACTCAATATTCGGAGTTACTTGACACCGCTGGTTGCCGATCACCGCCTGCTGCATGGTAAGAACTTGTAAGACATTGATATTTGCTTTACTGTGAGCGTTTTACCACCACATCCTAGTAGTTATAGGAACATTATTTTTGGGTTTTGTTTCTTGTTCTACTAATCATGACAGGATCCAGAGTCAATTCATGGGCTTTGTCGATCGCGGGAGACGTGCCACCACCTTTGCAAATACCACAACCGTCACGAGAGGTGCACAAACATCCAAATGCACATGATCAGGTTAATGTATCTATACCACCATTTAATGGCCGCTTTAAACCTGCTTTATATATTGAATGGGAGTTCGACATAAAAAATATATTTGCTTCCCATAATTTCAATGAACATAAAAAGGTTAAGGTTGCGGTTGGTTCTTTCACTGGTTATGCTTTGGTTTGGTGGAGTGAATATTGTCGGTTACACCCTGATTATATACCTACTACTTGGGATGATTTGAAACTTGCCATGCGACATACTTTCGTCCCTGCTTATTATACTCGCGACATGATTAAGAAGTTGCAACACTTAAAACAAGGTAGTGAAACTGTAACAAAATATTATGATGATTTACAAACTACCTTGTTGCATTCCTCTTTAGAAGAAAGTGAAGATGATTTTATGGATAGATTTTGGGGAGGATTAAACCGTGATATTCAAGAGATACTAATTCATGAAGAGTGTTATCCTATGGACCATTTGTTTCATCTTGCTTGCAAAGCTGAACAGGAAATAAAACGACGTGTTGGCCACGAGGAGAACAAGCGCACGGTGCACATTCCAAGAGTTGATATGATTGTTCCTTCAACTACTAGGCATACTATGACAACCACATCCGTTGTTGTCAGGACTACATCACCTCCACCATGTGACACATCGCCCCCGAGAGTGGCTACATCATCTGAGTTGATCATAAGAGGTAATGACAAAGGTACTGATCTTCCATCTCTAATGAGAATGATGAATGCCTTGTCAATTTGAATGCACCATCTGATGAGCTACCCACTACTTTGATCACACCACCTATTTTAGAGGACTACGTTGATAATTTGACTTTGCCATGTGATCAAACAACTGAAATACCAACAATTTTGAGTGCACCCATTGAATTAACTATTGATGCAAAAGAACCAATGTTTAATCATTTTGATATGACCTCTAATCTTGGTGATGATTCTGTGTTGAATGACTTATTGCATGTTTGCTTTTTTAAGCATGTTGTAGCATGTAAATTTGATGCAAGTAAGGTTTATTCACCAATGTTGGGATGGTTTAATGATGAACATTGTCAATCATTTGAAATGAATAAGAGCTTCACTTATATGTGCAAACTGAGTTGCTATATTTTCATGCCTTCTACTTCTTGTGCTAATTTTTTGGCTTTAGATTTTATGAACTATGCAAGTTACTCATCTATTCATGTGTCATATATGCAAAAATCAAGGGAAGTAAAAATGAATGACATATACATATACAACATGTACACCTTGTCTTTTTTGTTAGCCACATTTCAGATTAAGCAACGCCGAGGACGGCTTTATTTTCAAGAAGGGGAGGATGATGAGGACATGACTACCTTGGATATGACCAAAAATATTGCATATATGCATATTTGTCAGGTGATTTCTAGTGCAAACTATTCAATAATCTATTTATGTTATCCAGAACAAAAATACTTCACACACTTTTGTGTTTTGTCTAATTGCAGGTGTATGGGACATTTGTACAATCCACATATGAAGATAAGGAAGAAAGAGATGTTTATTTGCTGTCCAAAACGTTCTCTCACGTCACTTTTGGCCCAAGAGAAGATAGAGTCCAAGTCTCTCACGTTCTGGATTCAGATTCGGACTGCACAGACATACCTGACTCAAAACGCACACAAGTTTTTCATACGGACTCCGAATTGGGTGATTCTTTTTTTGTTGGAAACTAGATTTCGTGCACTTTCCAACCCAATTGGAATCACCTTCAAATTCGTCTGGAGCGTTGAGTTGTGGACGAAACAATCGGATGCTGCAGCAGAATCCGAGTCAAACTACAAGTCCAAAGGTGTTACATCACCTCCACTTGGGCCCATTGGCCTTGTACGACCTAGATTTAGTTTTAGGCTGCCTTGGGACGTCCTCCCACCTCCTTGCCCGCCACCCCTTGCTCCTATATAAGTAGATCCATCTAGTAGCTTTTCCTTGGGATTTGTTTAGTTAAAAGTTAGCCAACGCAACTTCGTGTACTTCGTTTGTGTCCAACGACCAGACCAAGACCGCTTTCGGATCCCCACCTTTATCAATACTTCATACATATTTGCAATATTCAGATTGCTTTTATCATATTCTTGCTCGTTCTTCGATTGCTTGCAGGAATAGACCTTCGTGGTCAGGTTGATCGCGCACCGGCGTGGTCAATAACCTCTGGAGATTGGTTTAGCGATTGCTAAGGCGCAACGTCGTGCACGTTTGTAGTCGGATCGTCAAAGTCGTCTCCACCAAATCGATAGTTACCATCTCATCGAAAGATCGGGACACCCCGCCTCTATCAAGTGGTTACACCCTGATTATATACCTACTACTTGGGATGATTTGAAACTTGCCATGCGACATACTTTCGTCCCTGCTTATTATACTCGTGACATGATTAAGAAGTTGCAACACTTAAAACAAGGTAGTGAAACTGTAACAAAATATTATGATGATTTACAAACTACCTTGTTGCATTCCTCTTTAGAAGAAAGTGAAGATGATTTTATGGATAGATTTTGGGGAGGATTAAACCGTGATATTCAAGAGATACTAATTCATGAAGAGTGTTATCCTATGGACCATTTGTTTCATCTTGCTTGCAAAGCTGAACAGGAAATAAAACGACGTGTTGGCCACGAGGAGAACAAGCGCACGGTGCACATTCCAAGAGTTGATATGATTGTTCCTTCAACTACTAGGCATACTATGACAACCACATCCGTTGTTGTCAGGACTACATCACCTCCACCATGTGACACATCGCCCCCGAGAGTGGCTACATCATCTGAGTTGATCATAAGAGGTAATGACAAAGGTACTGATCTTCCATCTCTACATGAGAATGATGAATGCCTTGTCAATTTGAATGCACCATCTGATGAGCTACCCACTACTTTTATCACACCACCTATTTTAGAGGACTATGTTGATAATTTGACTTTGCCATGTGATCAAACAACTGAAATACCAACAATTTTGAGTGCACCCATTGAATTAACTATTGATGCAAAAGAACCAATGTTTAATCATTTTGATATGACCTCTAATCTTGGTGATGATTCTGTGTTGAATGACTTATTGCATGTTTGCTTATTTAAGCATGTTGTAGCATGTAAATTTGATGCAAGTACGGTTTATTCACCAATGTTGGGATGGTTTAATGATGAACATTGTCAATCTTTTGAAATGAATAAGAGCTTCACTTATATGTGCAAACTGAGTTGCAATATTTTCATGCCTTCTACTTCTTGTGCTAATTTTTTGGCTTTAGATTTTATGAACTATGCAAATTACTTATCTATTCAAGTGTCATATATGCAAAAATCAAGGGAAATAAAAATGGATGACGTATACATATACAACATGTACACCTTGTCTCTTTTGTTAGCCACATTTCAGATTAAGCAACGCCGAGGACGGCTTTATTTTCAAGAAGGGGAGGATGATGAGGACATGACTACCTCGGATATGACCAAAAATATTGCATATATGCATATTTGTCAGGTGATTTCTAGTGCAAACTATTCAATAATCTATTTATGTTATCCAGAACAAAAATACTTCACACACTTTTGTGTTTTGTCTAATTGCAGGTGTATGGGACATTTGTACAATCCACATATGAAGATAAGGAAGAAAGAGATGTTTATTTGCTGTCCAAAAAGTTCTCTCACGTCACTTTTGGCCCAAGAGAAGATAGAGTCCAAGTCTCTCACGTTCTGGATTCAGATTCGGACTGCACAGACACACCTGACTCAAAACGCACACAAGTTTTTCATACGGACTCCGAATTGGGTGATTCTTTTTTTGTTGGAAACTAGATTTCGTGCACTTTCCAACCCAATTGGAATCACCTTCAAATTCGTCCGGAGAGTTGAGTTGTGGACGAAACAATCTGATGCTGCAGCAGAATCCGAGTCAAACTACAAGTCCAAAGGTGTTACATCACCTCCACTTGGGCCCATTGGCCTTGTACGACCTAGATTTAGTTTTAGGCTGCCTTGGGACGTCCTCCCACCTCCTTGGCCGCCACCCCTTGCTCCTATATAAGTAGATCCATCTAGTAGCTTTTCCTTGGGATTTGTTTAGTTAAAAGTTAGCCATTGCAACTTCGTCTACTTCGTTTGTGTCCAACGACCAGACCAAGACCGCTTACGGATCCCCACCTTTATCAATACTTCATATATACTCGCAATATTCAGATTGCTTTTATCATATTCTTGCTTGTTCTTCGATTGCTTGCAGGAATAGACCTTCGTGTTCAGGTTGATTGTGCTCCGGCGTGATCAATAACCTCTCGGAGTTGGTTTAGCGATTGCTAAGGCGCAACGTCGTGCACGTTTGTAGTCGGATCGTCAAAGTCGTCTCCACCAAATCGATAGTTATCATCTCATCGAAAGATCGGGATACCCCGCCTCTATCAAGTGGTATCAGTTTTCAGGTTGCTCGGTGAGAATTTCCAGTTTTTCCTAGATTAGATTTATTTTCTTACCTATTGTCCAAGAAAAAGCCACAAAACAAAAGTTAGATCTATTCATCCTTTGTCCTAGCCAGACTGAGCCTTTGCAATTTTCTTTTCATTGTTTGCATTATTGAATTATCGGTTGCATCGCCGTGTCGAGTTGCTGGTCTTAGTGTCTAGTTTACGTGCCTTTGGAAGAACATTTGGAACATTTACGTGCTGTTTTTATTGCTCTACGTGATGCACGTTTGTTCGGTAACCTTGGGAAGTGCACCTTTTGCACCGACCAAGTATCTTTTCTTGGCTATGTTGTTACTCCACAGGGAATTGAAGTTGATAAAGCCAAGATTGAAGCTATTGAGAGTTGGCCGCAGCCCAAAACGGTCGCACAAGTGAGGAGTTTTCTTGGCCTCACTGGATTCTATAGGCGTTTTGTGAGAGATTTCAGCACCATTGCTGCACCTCTCAATGAGCTTACAAAGAAAGATGTGCCTTTTCTTTGGGGTACCGCACAGGAAGAAGCCTTCACGGTATTGAAAGATAAGTTGACACATGCTCCTTTACTCCAACTTCCTGATTTTAATAAGACTTTTGAGCTTGAATGTGATGCTAGTGGAATTGGATTAGGAGGTGTGTTATTACAAGATGGCAAACCTGTTGCATACTTTTCTGAAAAATTGAGTGGGCCTAGTCTGAATTATTCTACTTATGATAAAGAATTATATGCTCTTGTTCGGACTTTAGAAACATGGCAACATTATTTATGGCCCAAAGAATTTGTTATACATTCTGATCATGAATCTTTGAAACATATTAAAAGTCAAGCTAAACTGAATCGTAGACATGCTAAATGGGTTGAATTCATTGAGACTTTCCCTTATGTCATTAAACACAAGAAGGGAAAAGAAAATGTTACTGCTGATGCATTGTCTCGTCGCTATACTATGCTTTCACAACTTGACTTCAAAATATTTGGTTTGGAGACTATCAAAGATCAATATGTGCATGATGCTGATTTTAAAGATGTAATGCAGAATTGTAAAGAAGGAAGAATGTGGAACAAGTTTGTTGTTAACGATGGATTTGTGTTTCGTGCTAACAAGCTATGCATTCCAGCTAGCTCCGTTCGTCTTTTGTTGTTGCAGGAGGCGCATGGAGGAGGATTAATGGGACACTTTGGCGTGAAGAAGACGGAGGACGTACTTGCTACACATTTCTTTTGGCCAAATGATAGAGGCAAAGGTGTCCCGTCTTTCGATGAGATGGTGGATTTCGCTTTGGTGGAAGTCGACTTTGACGATCCGACTACGAACGTGCGAGGACGTCGCGCCTTAGCAATCGCTAAACCAACTCCGAGAGGTTATTGACCACGCCGGAGCACGATCAACCTGACCACGAGGGTCTGTTTCCTGCGAGCAAACGAAGAACAAGCAAGAAACTGAGATTGCAATCTGGATATTGCGAATATAAGATGAAAGCTTTATTGATCAAGGTGGGGTTCTGTGACGCCTTTGTCTGGTCGTTGAACACAAACGAAGTACGCGAAGTTGCAGCTATGGCGAACTTTTAATCTAAACAAAACCCAAAGTCTAAACGATGCCCTAAGGGCTGTATATATGGAGGAAGAGTGGGGAATTTCGTGGCCCTTGGTGGAGGGGTCCGAAATCAACCCTATCTCTTGTTTCCCCACACATACGGACTCTAAAAATAGCCTATACTTATGTAGTTCGAAATTACATGGGCCTGGCCCAATAATAAGGTGACGCAGCACCTAAAATAGCCTCGGGACGAAATTTATGAAGTGGCATCTTGTATATTTCGTCCAAGGCTTCATGCACCCATTATGGTGGCTTCAAAGTCCTGAAATCATCACTTGTAACTCCGTTCTTGTTCCCCTTGCGCATGCCATCATCTCCATGCTTGTTCTTGCTCCAATGTTCATCCTTCTCCAAGCTAGGCCCTTCATTTGTAAGCAAAACAAATGTATCCAATTTAGGCAGCATCATATTCTCATGAACATTAGAATCATTACCAAGAAACGAAAGTACCTGGTAATTTAGTTGGCGTGCACGAGCTCTAGTAATTGGTCCAGTATGTATAGCAGCAGGGGCTGTGGGTGTAACAATTGTATTGATGTCCTCATCATTAGTCCTTGTGCTGTTCCTATTATTCTAGTGCCGAAAAAGGATGGTACATCACGTATGTGTGTTGATTGTAGAGGCATTAATAATATTACTATTCGTTATCGTCATCCTATTCCTAGGCTAGATGATATGCTTGATGAATTGAGTGGCTCTACAATATTCTCCAAAGTTGATTTGCGTAGTGGCTACCATCAAATTCGTATGAAATTGGGAGATGAATGGAAAACAACATTTAAAACTAAGTTTGGATTATATGAGTGGTTAGTCATGCCTTTTGGATTAACTAATGCACCTAGTACTTTCATGAGATTAATGAACGAAGTTTTACGTGCTTTCATTGGACGATTTGTGGTAGTTTACTTTGATGACATATTGATTTATAGCAGATCTTTGGAGGAACATTTGGAACATTTACGTGCTGTTTTTATTGCTCTACGTGATGCACGTTTGTTTGGTAACCTTGGGAAGTGCACCTTTTGCACCGACCGAGTATCTTTTCTTGGCTATGTTGTTACTCCACAGGGAATTGAAGTTGATAAAGCCAAGATTGAAGCAATTGAGAGTTGGCCGCAGCCCAAAACGGTCACACAAGTGAGGAGTTTTCTTGGCCTCGCTGGATTCTATAGGCGTTTTGTGAGAGATTTCAGCACCATTGCTGCACCTCTCAATGAGCTTACAAAGAAAGATGTGCCTTTTCTTTGGGGTACCGCACAGGAAGAAGCCTTCACGGTATTGAAAGATAAGTTGACACATGCTCCTTTACTCCAACTTCCTGATTTTAATAAGACTTTTGAGCTTGAATGTGATGCTAGTGGAATTGGATTAGGAGGTGTGTTATTACAAGATGGCAAACCTGTTGCATACTTTTCTGAAAAATTGAGTGGGCCTAGTCTGAATTATTCCACTTATGATAAAGAATTATATGCTCTTGTTCGGACTTTAGAAACATGGCAACATTATTTATGGCCCAAAGAATTTGTTATACATTCTGATCATGAATCATTAAAACATATTAAAAGTCAAGCTAAACTGAATCGTAGACATGCTAAATGGGTTGAATTCATTGAGACTTTCCCTTATGTCATTAAACACAAGAAGGGAAAAGAAAATGTTATTGCTGATGCTTTGTCTCGTCGCTATACTATGCTTTCACAACTTGACTTCAAAATATTTGGTTTGGAGACCATCAAAGATCAATATGTGCATGATGCTGATTTTAAAGATGTAATGCATAATTGTAAAGAAGGAAGAATGTGGAACAAGTTTGTTGTTAACGATGGATTTGTGTTTCGTGCTAACAAGCTATGCATTCCAGCTAGCTCCGTTCGTCTTTTGTTGTTGCAGGAGGCGCATGGAGGAGGATTAATGGGACACTTTGGCGTGAAGAAGACGGAGGACGTACTTGCTACACATTTCTTTTGGCCAAAGATGAGACGGGATGTTGAGCGTTTTATTGCTCGCTGCACTACATGTCAAAAAGCTAAGTCACGCCTCAATCCTCATGGTTTATATATGCCTTTGCCTGTACCTAGTTTTCCTTGGGAGGATATATCTATGGACTTTGTTTTAGGTTTACCTCGAACAAAGAAGGGGAGGGATAGCATATTTGTTGTCGTGGATAGATTCTCGAAAATGGCACACTTTATACCATGTCATAAAAGCGATGATGCTGTTAATGTTGCTGATTTGTTCTTTCGTGAAATTATTCGCTTGCATGGTGTGCCAAATACTATTGTTTCAGATCGTGATACTAAATTTCTTAGCCACTTTTGGAGATGTTTATGGGCTAAGTTGGGGACTAAACTGCTTTTTAGTACTACTTGTCACCCCCAAACTGATGGACAAACTGAAGTAGTCAATAGAACATTGTCTACTATGCTTAGGGCTGTTTTGAAGAATAATAAGAAAATGTGGGAGGAATGCTTGCCTCATATTGAATTTGCTTATAATCGTTCATTGCATTCTACTACTAAGATGTGCCCTTTTGAAGTTGTGTATGGTTTCCTACCTCGTGCACCTATTGATTTGTTGCCTCTTCCATCTTCGGAGAAGGTTAATTTTGATGCTAAACAACATGCTGAATTAATTTAAAAAATGCATGAGTTAACTAAGGAAAACATTGAGCGTATGAATGCTAAATATAAACTTGCTGGAGATAAGGGTAGAAAACATGTTGTGTTTGCACCTGGAGATCTTGTTTGGTTACATTTGCGTAAGGATAGATTTCCTGATTTGCGCAAATCAAAGCTAATGCCACGTGCTGATGGTCCCTTTAAGGTGTTAGAGAAAATAAATGATAATGCATATAAACTTGAGCTGCCTGCAGATTTTGGGGTTAGTCCCACTTTTAACATTGCAGATTTGAAGCCTTATTTGGGTGAGGAAGATGAACTTCCGTCGAGGACGACTTCATTTCAAGAAGGGGAGGATGATGAGGACATCAATACAATTGTTACACCCACAGCCCCTGCTGCTATACATACTGGACCAATTACTAGAGCTCGTGCACGCCAACTAAATTACCAGGTACTTTCGTTTCTTGGTAATGATTCTAATGTTCATGAGAATATGATGATGCCTAAATTGATACATTTGTTTTGCTTACAAATGAAGGGCCTAGCTTGGAGAAGGATGAACATTGGAGCAAGAACAAGCATGGAGATGATGGCATGCGCAAGGGGAACAAGAACGGAGTTACAAGTGATGATTTCAGGACTTTGAAGCCACCATAATGGGTGCATGAAGCCTTGGACGAAATATACAAGATGCCACTTCCTAAATTTCGTCCCGAGGCTATTTTAGGTGCTGCGTCACCTTATTATTGGGCCAGGCCCATGTAATTTCGAAATACATAAGTATAGGCTATTTTTAGAGTCCGTATGTGTGGGGAAACAAGAGATAGGGTTGATTTCGGACCCCTCCACCAAGGGCCACGAAATTCCCCCCTCTTCCTCCATATATACAGCCCTTAGGGCATCGTTTAGACTTTGGGTTTTGTTTACATTAAAAGTTCGCCATAGCTGCAACTTCGCGTACTTCGTTTGTGTTCAACGACCAGACAAAGGCGTCACAGAACCCCACCTTGATCAATAAAGCTTTCATCTTATATTCGCAATATCCAGATTGCAATCTTAGTTTCTTGCTTGTTCTTCGTTTGCTCGCAGGAAATAGACCCTCGTGGTCAGGTTGATCGTGCTCCGGCGTGGTCAATAACCTCTCGGAGTTGGTTTAGCGATTGCTAAGGCGCGACGTCCTCGCACGTTCGTAGTCGGATCGTCAAAGTCGACTTCCACCAAAGCAAAATCCACCATCTCATCGAAAGACGGGACACCTTTGCCTCTATCAGAATATGTAATGGACAATAGCCCATAGCCAAGTGAGAGCCATGTAGAAGAAATGCGCGAAGAGAGCGGTGGGAAAGACAATCCAGGGGATCCCAAGTCATCATTGCTCTCTAGAGCTCGTTTTGTCAACTCGTGGGATTGTGAGGTTGACAAGTATTCATGTGTACGTACACAAAAGAGACACAAACCAAAGAAATTGTGTTCGTGGTAAATGTACACATCATCCATCATGATGTGTATGTGCACATGTGAGTTAGCACAAGATAAACATCGCTCAAAGAAATTTGATGCATGGTATAGGAACATGTAATCCATCATGAAAGAATAGTTGTGATGTATGACATGATGGAGACTCAAATTGTGGAAAGCATCACTAGTGATATCTAGAGCATTGTCATGAATGGTATGCAAATGATTCAAACAATTATGGGAAATCTCACCCATAGCATATGACAAATTTAATGGATTGTCAAACATGACGTGACCTCTAGAATTTTCACAAGATATACTATGGAGCATGGTATCACAATTAGGAAAATCAACATGCTCATCATCATATTCATCATAAATAGGTGGCATATCTAAGCATGTAGAAAACATAGTATGTGGTGAATCCATAAGGTGATCATCATCATGGGAGCAATCAATGTCAAGAGAGTCCACTAGTGGTACAAGAGAAGCACCATCACCTATGTTACCTTTGCAGCGTCGCTCATGTGTTGTAGGTGAGGTGTCGCAGATCCACTCATTGTTATCTTCATCTTGATGGAACCATGTGGGGGTGCATCATCTTCCACCATGGTCATCGTCGTCTCCATGTGAGGTATGGACTCGTCGAGGATAGGCATGTCGTCATGTAGGAGACCTAGCACCAAAGAAGAAAACACACTCGGAGTAGAGGTTAAGTCGTGAGAAATCATAGTGGCCTGACATGCCGTGTCAACTACGTCACTCACTAAGTGTTGTGGCTCACTCACTCCCTTAAGGATGCACTCACTCATATGGTTAGTGGAGTCACTCAAATGGCTATCAACCTCACATAGGATGTGTGGCATGCTCTCAAGTGTGGGGCTAGTGGTGGTCACACTCATCCTCTCATAGGAAATGCACTCAAAGTCACATATGGTGATGAGGACATGACTACCTTGGATACGACCAAAAATATTGCATACATGCATATTTGTTAGGTGATTTCTAATGCAAGCTATTCAATAATCTATTTATGTTATCCAGAACAAAAATACTTCACACACTTTTGTGTTTTGTCTAATTGCAGGTGTATGGACATTTGTATAATCCACATATGAAGATAAGGGAAAAGGAGAAGTTTAGGTTGTGTTCAAAAAGTCCTCTCACGTCACTTTTGGGCCAAGAGAAGATAGAGTCCAAGTCTCTCACGTTCTGGATTCAGATTCGGACTGCACAAACATACCTGACTCAAAACGCCAACAACTTTTTCATACGGACTCCGAATTGGGTGATTCTTTTTTTGTTGGAAACTAGATTTCGTGCTCTTTCCAACCCAATAGGATTCACCTTCAAATTCGTCCGGAGCGTTGCGTTACGGATGAAACAATCTGACATTGCAGCAGAATCCGAGTCAAGCTACAAGCCCAAAGGTGTTGCATCACCTCCACTTGGGCCCTTGAGCCTTGTACGACCTAGGGTTAGTTTTAGGCTGCCTTGGTACGTCCTCCCACCTCCTTGGCCGCCACCCCTTGCTCCTATATAAGTAGATCCATCTAGTAGCTTTTTCCTTGGGATTTGTTTAGTTAAAAGTTAGCCATTGCAACTTCGTGTACTTCGTTTGTGTCCAACGACCAGACCAAGACCGCTTACGGATCCCCACCATTATCAATACTTCATATATAATTGCAATATTCAGATTGCTTTTATCATATTCTTGCTCGTTCTTCGATTGCTTGCAGGAATAGACCTTCGTGGTCAGGTTGATCGTGCTCCGGCGTGGTCAATAACCTCAGGAGATTGGTTTAGCGATTGCTAAGGCGCAACATCGTGCACGTTCGTAGTCGGATCGTCAAAGTCGTCTCCACCAAATCGATAGTTATCATCTCATCGAAAGATCGGGACACCCCGCCTCTATCATATGGTGGAGTCACTCATGTCACTCATGTGGTAGTGTCTCTCCACACATGGGAGTTGGGGCATCTTTTCATATGTGGGTGTCGAGGAGATGTTGGTGCAAATGTCTCCATGCTCAACGCCTATCGCTGCCTTGGTTGAAGGGATAGTCCCATGCTCAACCTTCTCGCCATCGTCGTCATGGATGAAGGCCGAAGATGGCACATCATCACTCTTGCCTCCAAAGATGGAAGCATCATCCTTGCTCGCCACTGTGTCGCTCGCCTTCAAAGCTTGCTCCTTGAGGGTCGCCATAGTTGTACTCGTCGCCGCACCGTCTTGAAAAATAGTCGAAGTTCCCTCGGCGTCATCAATGCCACAAAGAGGGATGGTGATGGAGTCGAACTTGGGAGCGTAGTCTTGGAGCTTGCCGGGCTTGGACATAATGGTGGTACTAGCCTCATGCTCGCCGTCCTTGAGGTTGGTCTTCGAGAAGTGTGCTTGGGGTGGAGAAGTCTTGGCCGTCATAAGTTCTTGTTCCGCCTTGAGAGCACCAATGTAGTTGTCGTCGAGGGACTTGTAGTTCTCGAGGAAGATAATCTTGGAGATGTCGTTGTACAATCCCGTCATGAAGTAGAACTTCATCCAAATGGGGTTGTCCACACCGGCTCGTCGCAAGGCTTTCTTCATCTCGAGGAAGTACTCGTCGAGGGACTTGGATCCTTGGATGGTATTCTCCAATTGGCATTGAAGATGTTCCGTGTATGTGGAAGGCAAAAACGCTCGCCGCATAGCTTTCTTTGTCTTGGGCCAACTCGTGACGAAGGTCGTCGAAGGTGTATGAAGCCACCATGTCGACGCGTAATCGTGGAAGTTACTTGAGGCTCGCTTCACTTGGTCTTCAGAAGGGACTTGATGTAGCTTGAGGTAGTCGTCCATCTTGCACTCCCACTCGAGATACTCCTCGGGGTCCTGAGTCCCATAGAAAGGAAGCTCGTGGTCGGTGTCGAGGTCATAGTAGCTCGTGGAAGTCGCGGACTTGAGCTCGGGGAGCTTCTCTTGATGTAGCACTCGTTGCGCGATGAAGTGGTTCTTGGTAACGTAGCCGTTATCGCCACCTTGCTCCTCAAAAAGTGGGTTCACCGACGAGTGTGGCCTATCCATCATAACCAAGTGGGGTGAGTAGGAAAGTGAGAGAACAATACCAAAGTTACCTTCTTCGAGGATTGAGGATGTAACAAGTGTCACTCAATGTAATGCCACAATAGGAGAATTGGACCCGGGTTTGTTTCTCACACCTACAATTAAGAGGCTTATGGAGTAGCTCGGTAAGGATGGTGGCAAAAATTTCAAGCAAAAGTTAGTCAAGATATCGATAAGGTTGAGGATGTTCACAAAAATGCAAGTAAAGCAAATAGATCAAATCCAAAGATATCACTAGGTACACACGCATGGAAGATAGATGGGATCTGCACAACCAAGGAGTGAGCTCAAAATGTGCAACCACGGAAAATGCTCTTGTTGTGCGAATGCACGAGAGACACTAGCTCGATTGCTCAAATGGGCAAGATACGCTTGTGCACCTACCTATGAGAGAACCGTGCCGTCTTCAATCCCAACTATGCTATATATGCGATGACCAAGATGATATAACTATGCAAATGGCTCAACTCTATTGCTTACAAGCTCTTTGTTGCTCCTCTTTTGCTTAAAAGCTTTTCTTCTTCTTCTTTTTTATGCTTGATGCTCGAGCCGAGTATGATATGAGACAAGTATATATGATATGCATGGGAGAGACTTATGGCACAAAGATGATAACATGATCACTACGGTGCACAAAAGCGTGGCCCGCCAATTCTCAACTTGCTAGTCTTGATGGGTAAGCAACGCAAAGTGGCTCGGGCTATCAATGCAAAAGCAAGGTAAGGAGTAAGTGTCATCGAGGTTACCATTCTTTCTCACGGTTAGCGGTGAAGATGACTCCAAGTCGATGATCGTGATGACGATGTCACACGCTCCAAAGTAGCCGAAACACCTTAGGAAACGGAATGGCAACTCAAAATCGGTCAAATGCGGAAGGTGGGTGTTTTTGTGATGATTTTTTTGCATGGGGCTAATGGTGGTGTAGTGGGATGAGTGGATGGGGGATGTCAAGAGCTTCCAAACGAGCTAAAGAACACGAAAAACGGACTTGGGAGGTGGAAGTTATGGCCAAATTGGTGGAGGTGTTGGGCTGATTCGGTGGGGTGCGGGTGCCCGGGATCGTCCGGGCAAAATGGCCCGGGGGTGCGGGTGCCCGGTGGTTCTAGGTGTGTGATGAGGACATCAATACCATTGTTACACCCACAGCCCCTACTGCTACATATACGGGACCAATTACTAGAGCTCGCGCACGCCAATTAAATTATCAGGTACTTTCGTTTCTTGGTAATGATTCTAATGTTCATGAGAATATGATGCTGCCTAAATTGGATACATTTGTTTTGCTTACAAATGAAGGGCCTAGCTTGGAGAAGGATGAACATTGGAGCAAGAACAAGCATGGAGATGATGCTATGCGCAAGGGGAACAAGAACGGAGTTACAAGTGATGATTTTAGGACTTTGAAGCCACCATAATGGGTGCATGAAGCCTTGGACGAAATATACAAGATGCCACTTCATAAATTTCGTCCCGAGGCTATTATAAGTGCTGCTTCACCTTTTTATTGGGCCAGGCCCATGTAATTTCGAAATACATAAGTATAGGCTATTTTTAGAGTCCGTATGTGTGGAGAAACCAGAGATAGGGTTGATTTCGGACCCCTCCACCAAGGGCCACGAAAATTCCCCCTCTCTTCCTCCATATATATAGCCCTTAGGGCACCGTTTAGACTTTGGGTTTTGTTTAGATTAAAGTTCGTCATAGCTGCAACTTCGTGTACTTCGTTTGTGTTCAACGACCAGACAAAGGCGTCACAGAACCCCACCTTGATCAATAAAGCTTTCATCTTATATTCGCAATATCCAGATTGCAATCTTAGTTTCTTGCTTGTTCTTCGTTTGCTCGCAGGAAACAGACCCTCGTGGTCAGGTTGATCGTGCTCCGGCGTGGTCAATAACCTCTCGGAGTTGGTTTAGCGATTGCTAAGGCGCGACGTCCTCGCACGTTCGTAGTCGGATCGTCAAAGTCGACTTCCACCAAAGCGATATCCATCATCTCATTGAAAGACGGGACACCTTTGCCTCTATCAAGTGGTATCAGATTTCCAGGTTGTTCGGTGAGATTTTAC
This sequence comes from Triticum aestivum, assembly GCF_018294505.1. NCBI lineage: Eukaryota > Viridiplantae > Streptophyta > Magnoliopsida > Poales > Poaceae > Triticum > Triticum aestivum. The sequence goes on along the minus strand of NC_057798.1, from coordinate 362,869,111 downwards.
AGTTTTTCGTAGTTTAGATCGAGTCTGTTCTTCATACCTACAGTCCACGAAAATGCCACAAAAAAATTAGGGTTAGTTCATCATATCCGAACCAATCTGAGCCTTTGCATAATCTTTTTAGGGTTTTGCTTTATTGAATTTGCGGTTGCATCGTCGTGTCTAGTTGCTTGTCTTAGAGTCTAGTCTTTTAGAGTTTCGAGTTCTGGTCATAAGTTGTCACGCCGCCGCCGCATCATCATCATCGCCCCTGCCATCTACCGCCACCGCTTCGAATCCGTATCTATATACCACCACCGCTGTCATATACCACCACCGCTGCCATCTACCAACATATATCCACCACCAATCCGAGTTCTTGTCATATTAGATTTGTTTTCGAGATCCATCTAGATTCCGATTCGTGTTTCCTTGCCGGAGTAGGTTTCGGAAAAAAAAAGAATCCGGAAACCACCCTTCGTTTAGGCCCAAAATTTTTCGAAAACGCATTTTTCGAAAAAAATTCTGGCTATCCTATTTTTAGGTGTTTCTGAGTGTTTTGAGACAGGTGCCATTATAGGAAATTTTTTTGACCCGTTTCCAGTTTTTGGGTCCGGGCAGTCGAAAAAAAAATTGGTCGAAAAAATTTTCGTGCCCATCATGTCAGTTTGAGCTAGGAAGAGTTTTGAGACACTCGCCATTATAGTGATTTTTCGCAAAAAAAAAGCAGCGCAAAAAAAAGAGCGCAAAAAAAAGAGCGAAAAAAAAATTCCAGAGTGTGCTTTTCCCTTGTTTACGTGCCGCGCCGTGATTTTGTTGATGTTCTAGGCTCGCGTCTCTAGCACAGTCTAGCCTAGGACCAGCACAGTACCGTCGTTGAGCGTTTATTCAACTTTGCATCTCTGAATTGATTATTGCTGACCCTTTTTGCTACCATATTATAAGCCTTCCTAGCTCCACATACATCTACGTCGTGCGGTTGACTCTCCCTGGTAATCACTCTATCCAAGCTTTGAGAGTTTTTGACTACAACGGTTGCCGATCACCGCCTGCTGTTGGGCAAGAACTGGTAAGAATTTGAGATTTGCTTGACGGATTTGTGACACCCACCACCACCTCTTGTTAGTAGTCTGTAGGATCATATTCTTGTGTGTTTCTATTGCTGCTAACCATGCCAGGATCACAAGCCGGCGAGACTGACTGGGAGAACATGACGAATAAGTATTTGCATGATAAATTTCAGCAAATGATGAGTGGACAGGTGCAAGATGTGCTAAACAGATTTGAAGAGGCCATGGAGAAGATAGATGGCATGGAGAAGACGTTCGAAACAAAGCTCGATAACAAGTTTAATGAATTGCTCGCGCGTCTTCACCACCACCACCCGCTGCACCTAACGCACCTCTCCAACAACAACAACAACAACGACTACCTCCACGTCACGAAACAGACCTCCGCCGAGCGAGCCGTGTTCCTCTTGCGTTTGGCCAAACTGTTGGTGCTGCTGTTGATACTTCTGTGGCTCCTGCTGCTGATGCGGGGGAGGATGATTATGTGGGAGATTACGAGGAAGAGGTTGCTCAAAATCAGAACTACGTGCAACCACCTGCACCACAACAACTAGGTCGTCCACATGCAAATAATCACAATGGTAGGGCTTTCCCTCAGGTACGAGATCATGACCATCTTCCTAAACTGAAATTGAATATTCCACCTTTCGAGGGTAGATATGTTCCTGATATATATCTTACTTGGGAGTTAGAAACTGAACAACGATTTACATGTTTACAATATCCCGAGGAGAGACGGGTTGCCGCTGCTGTTTGTGCTTTCACTAGTTTTGCATGTGTATGGTGGTCTGAACATTGTAGATTATATCATATTCCAACTACTTGGGTTGCTTTGAAAACTGCTATGCGTACTCGTTGGGTTCCACCATATTATCAACGTGAATTGCTTCAAAAATTACAGCGCTTAAGACAAGGAAAAAATTCTGTAGAAGAATATTATCAGGAATTACAAACTGGCATGATTAGATGTGGTATTGTTGAGGAGAATGAAGCTATGCTTGCACGTTTTCTGGGTGGATTAAATAGAGAGATTCAGACCATTCTAGACTATAAGGAGTATACTAATATCACTCGTTTATTCCATCTTGCTTGTAAAGCTGAACGTGAAGTGCAGGATCGACAAGCATTGGCGCGAACTAACTTTTCTGCAGGCCGACCTTCATCATGGACACCACGTGCATCTTCTACTTCAACTGCACCAGCACCTCCATCAGGTGCCACCTCCAGCCGTGATACAAGAAAACAGGCACAACCACCATTATCTGCCAAGAGCGCACCTGCGGGGCCTGCACAGCGTTCTTCTTCTTCCATAGCATCAACAGGGCATACAAGTGATACTATTTGTCGTCGTTGTAAGGGAGGAGGTCATTATGCGAGAGAATGCAAATCTCCGTGTGTGATGATTGCTACCGCGGATGGTGGATATGAGTCCGCTAGTGACTATGATGAGGAGACTTTGGCTCTTATTACACGTGAAGAACATGGTGGAGATGATTCTGATCATGAGACGCAATACATGGCTCCTGAAGACGCTGACAAGTATGAATGTTTAGTTGCTCAACGTGTTTTGAGTGTGCAGGTCACACAAGCTGAGCAAAATCAGAGGCACAATTTGTTCCATACCAAGGGAGTTGTGAAGGAACGTTCTGTGCGCGTCATCATAGACGGAGGGAGCTGCAACAACTTGGCTAGCATGGAGATGGTGGAGAAGCTTTCTCTCACCACAAGACCACATCCACATCCTTACTACATCCAATGTGATAGAGGCGAGGGTGTCCCGATCTTTCGATGAGATGATAACTATCGATTTGGTGAAGATGACTTTGACGACCCGACTACAAACGTGCACGACGTTGCGCCTTAGCAATCGCTAAACCAATCTCCTGAGGTTACTGACGATGCTGGAAGCACGGTCAGCCTGACCATGAAGGTCTATTCCTGCAAGCAATCAAAGAACGAGCAAGAATATGATAAAGCAATCTGAATATTGCTAATATATATGAGGTATTGATAATGGTGGGGATCCGGAAGTGGTCTTGGTCTGGTCGTTGGACACAAACGAAGTACACGAAGTTGCAATGGCTAACTTTTAACTAAACAAATCCCAAGTAGTAGGTATATAATCAGGGTGTAACCGACAATATTCACTCCACCAAACCAAAGCATAACCAGTGAAAGAACCAACCGCAACCTTAACCTTTTTATGTTCATCGAAATTATGGGAAGCAAATATATTTTTTATGTCGAACTCCCATTCAATATATAAAGCAGGTTTAAAACGGCCATTAAATGGTGGTATAGATACATTAACATGATCATGTGCATTTGGATGTTTGTGCACCTCTCGTGACGGTTGTGGTATTTGCAAAGGTGGTGGCACGTCTCCCGCGATCGACAAAGCCCATGAATTGACTCTGGATCCTGTCATGATTAGTAGAACAAGAAACAAAACCCAAAAATAATGTTCCTATAACTACTAGGATGTGGTGGTAAAACGCTCACAGTAAAGCAAATATCAATGTCTTACAAGTTCTTACCATGCAGCAGGCGGTGATCGGCAACCAGCGGTGTCAAGTAACTCCGAATATTGAGTAAACCGATTGCCAGGGGAGCGTACGTATACACGGTGTAGAAATATGTGGAGCTGGGTTGGCTATATATGGTAGCAAAAGATTAGCAATAATCAATTCAAAGATGCAATGTTGAATAAACGCTCAACGACGGTACTGTGCTGGTCCTAGGCTAGACCGGACTAGAGACGCGAGCCTAGAACACTAATGAGGTCACGGCGTAGCACAACTAGCATCAATGAAGGATACTAAGTAGCTCTTGACAGCAAGATATAAGTGAAGATCACAACGGCAGTGAAGATAATGATGAAAAACAACTGCCAAGCAGGATATACAACAACTCTCTCTCCAACTTTCCTCTTGAAAAGTTTGAGACAATTTTCTGATAAATTCTTTCAAAGAATGCTACTAACTCAAGCTTTCCAATGCAAAAAAGAACCACTCAATTCCGAGTTGATATGAGGAGTCAAAGAATTCTAAAACTGGCCTGAAAAATTGGAACAAGCTGTGTTTGCGAACTTCGGAGGGCAAAAAGACCTATTTACAAGCCGATTTTGAGGTGTCAAATATTGTACTAGCTTCTGTAACTATTTAGATGCGGCTCGTCGCTATCTTCAATTTGAGTACTCATGGAGCTAAAACGGACTTCGTATGAGGAAGATACACCTGTTTTACTGAACAGTGCGCAAAACAGATTCCAATCCGAATTCAGGTACGAGATTGATTCTAGATAAATCCAATTTTGTTTCTTCTCTTTTTTTTCTCACACTTTCTTTTCTTTTTCTTCCTTATCTTCATATGTGGATTGTACAAATGTCCCATACACCTGCAGTTAGACAAAACACAAAAGTGTGTGAAGTATTTTTGTTCTGGCTAACATAAATAGATTATTGAATAGTTTGCACTAGAAATCACCTGACAAATTTGCATATATGCAATATTTTTGGTCATATCCAAGGTAGTCATGTCCTCATCAGAATGGTTCAACAACAGCGGCAAGGTTAAGGTAACACGTACTGTTCGTGTGCATTTTAGTATCTCTACATATGCTGATTATGTTGATTGTGATGTGGTACCTATGCAAGCATGTTCCTTATTACTTGATAGACCATGGCAATTTGATAAAAATTCTGTACATCATGGCAGAAACAATCACTATACTCTTGTTCATAAGGATAAAAATATTGCTTTGCTTCCTATGACTCCTGATTCCATTTTGAAAGATGATATTAATAGAGCTAATAAAGCAAAACATGAGAAGAATAAGAGTGAAAATCAGATTGTGGCAAAAGAATTTGAGCAACAAATGAAGCCTAATAGTAAACCATCTAGTGTTGCTTCTGAAATTAAATTGAAAAGTGCATGTTTATTTGCCACCAAATCTGATATTGATGAGCTAGATTTCAGCAAATCTGTTTGCTATGCTTTTGTGTGCAAAGAGGCATTATTTTCATTCAAGGACGTGCCTTCCTCTTTGCCTCCTGCTGTCACTAACATTTTGCAGGAGTTCGCTGACGTCTTTCCACAAGACGTGCCACCGGGATTACCGCCTATTCAAGGGATTGAGCATCAGATTGACTTAATTCCCGGTGCTTCACTGCCAAACCGTGCACCATACCGTACCAATCCAGAGGAGACGAAGGAGATTATGCGTCAAGTACAAGAGCTTCTCGACAAAGGTTATATACGCGAATCCCTTAGTCCTTGTGCTGTTCCTATTATTCTAGTGCCGAAAAAGGATGGTACATCACGTATGTGTGTTGATTGTAGGGGCATTAATAATATTACTATTCGTTATCGTCATCCTATTCCTAGGCTAGATGATATGCTTGATGAATTGAGTGGCTCTACAATATTCTCCAAAGTTGATTTGCGTATGAAATTGGGAGATGAATGGAAAACAACATTTAAAACTAAGTTTGGATTATATGAGTGGTTAGTCATGCCTTTTGGGTTATCTAATGCACCTAGTACTTTCATGGGATTAATGAACGAAGTTTTACGTGCTTTCATTGGACGATTTGTGGTAGTTTACTTTGATGACATATTGATGCGATTTGTGGTAGTTTACTTTGATGACATATTGATTTATAGCAGATCTTTGGAAGAACATTTGGAACATTTACGTGCTGTTTTTATTGCTCTACGTGATGCACGTTTGTTTGGTAACCTTGGGAAGTGCACCTTTTGCACCGACCGAGTATCTTTTCTTGGCTATGTTGTTACTCCACAGGGAATTGAAGTTGATAAAGCCAAGATTGAAGCTATTGAGAGTTGGCCGCAGCCCAAAACGGTCACACAAGTGAGGAGTTTTCTTGGCCTCGCTGGATTCTATAGGCGTTTTGTGAGAGATTTCAGCACCATTGCTGCACCTCTCAATGAGCTTACAAAGAAAGATGTGTCTTTTCTTTGGGGTACCGCACAGGAAGAAGCCTTCTCGGTATTGAAAGATAAGTTGACACATGTTCCTTTACTCCAACTTCCTGATTTTAATAAGACTTTTGAGCTTGAATGTGATGCTAGTGGAATTGGATTAGGAGGTGTGTTATTACAAGATGGCAAACCTGTTGCATACTTTTCTGAAAAATTGAGTGGGCCTAGTCTGAATTATTCTACTTATGATAAAGAATTATATGCTCTTGTTCGGACTTTAGAAACATGGCAACATTATTTATGGCCCAAAGAATTTGTTATACATTCTGATCATGAATCTTTGAAACATATTAAAAGTCAAGCTAAACTGAATCGTAGACATGCTAAATGGGTTGAATTCATTGAGACTTTCCCTTATGTCATTAAACACAAGAAGGCAAAGGTGTCCCGTCTTTCGATGAGATGATGGATATCGCTTTGGTGGCAGTCGACTTTGACGATCCGACTACGAACGTGCGAGGACGTCGCGCCTTAGCAACCGCTAAACCAACTCCGAGAGGTTATTGACCACACCGGAGCACGATCAACCTGACCACGAGGGTCTGTTTCCTGCAAGCAAACGAAGAACAAGCAAGAAACTGAGATTGCAATCTGGATATTGCGAATATAAGATGAAAGCTTTATTGATCAAGGTGGGGTTCTGTGACGCCTTTGTCTGGTCGTTGAACACAAACGAAGTACGCGAAGTTGCAGCTATGGCGAACTTTAATCTAAACAAAACCCCAAAATCTAAACGGTGCCCTAAGGGCCGTATATATGGAGGAAGAGAGGGGAATTTCGTGGACCTTGGTGGAGGGGTCCGAAATCAACCCTATCTCTTGTTTCCCCACACATACGGACTCTAAAAATAGCCTATACTTATGTATTTCGAAATTACATGGGCCTGGCCCAATAAAAAGGTGACGCAGCACCTATAATAGCCTCGGGACGAAATTTATGAAGTGGCATCTTGTATATTTCGTCCAAGGCTTCATGCACCCATTATGGTGGCTTCAAAGTCCTGAAATCATCACTTGTAACTCCGTTCTTGTTCCCCTTGCGCATGGCATCATCTCCATGCTTGTTCTTGCTCCAATGTTCATCCTTCTCCAAGCTAGGCCCTTCATTTGTAAGCAAAACAAATGTATCCAATTTAGGCAGCATCATATTCTCATGAACATTAGAATCATTACCAAGAAACGAAAGTACCTGATAATTTAATTGGCGTGCGCGAGCTCTAGTAATTGGTCCCGTATATGTAGCAGTAGGGGCTGTGGGTGTAACAATGGTATTGATGTCCTCATCATCCTCCCCTTCTTGAAATGAAGTCGTCCTAGACGGAAGCTCATCTTCCTCACCCAAATAAGGCTTCAAATCTGCAATGTTAAAAGTGGGACTAACCCCAAAATCTGCAGGCAGCTCAAGTTTATATGCATTATCATTTATTTTCTCTAACACCTTAAAGGGACCATCAGCACGTGGCATTAACTTTGATTTGCGCAAATACGGAAATCTATCCTTCCGCAAATGTAACCAAACAAGATCTCCAGGTGCAAACACAACATGTTTTCTACACTTATCTCCAGCAAGTTTATATTTAGCATTCATACGCTCAATGTTTTCCTTAGTTAACTCATGCATTTTTAAAATCAATTCAGCACGTTGTTTAGCATCAAAATTAACCTTCTCCGAAGATGGAAGAGGCAACAAATCAATAGGTGCACGAGGTAGGAAACCATACACAACTTCAAAAGGGCACATCTTAGTAGTAGAATGCAATGAACGATTATAAGAAAATTCAATATGAGGCAAGGATTCCTCCCACATTTTCTTATTATTCTTCAAAACAGCCCTAAGCATAGTAGACAACGTTCTATTGACTACTTCAGTTTGTCCATCAGTTTGGGGGTGACAAGTAGTACTAAAAAGCAGTTTAGTCCCCAACTTAGCCCATAAACATCTCAAAAAGTGGCTAAGAAATTTACTATCACGATCTGAAACAATAGTATTTGGCACACCATGCAAGTGAATAATTTCACGAAAGAACAAATCAGCAACATTAACAGCATCATCGCTTTTATGACATGGTATAAAGTGTGCCATTTTCGAGAATCGATCCACGACAACAAATATGCTATCCCTCCCCTTCTTTGTTCGAGGTAAACCTAAAACAAAGTCCATAGATATATCCTCCCAAGGAACACTAGGTACAGGTAACGGCATATATAAACCATGAGGATTGAGTCGTGACTTAGCTTTTTGACATGTAGTGCAGCGAGCAATAAAATGCTCAACATCCCGTCTCATCTTTGGCCAAAAGAAATGTGTAGCAAGTACGTCCTCCGTCTTCTTCACGCCAAAGTGTCCCATTAATCCTCCTCCATGCGCCTCCTGCAACAACAAAAGACGAACGGAGCTAGCTGGAATGCATAGCTTGTTAGCACGAAACACAAATCCATCGTTAACGACGAACTTGTTCCACATTCTTCCTTCTTTACAATTCTGCATTACATCTTTAAAATTAGCATCATGCACATATTGATCTTTGATGGTCTCCAAACCAAATATTTTGAAGTCAAGTTGTGAAAGCATAGTATAGCAGCGAGACAATGCATCAGCAATAACATTTTCTTTTCCCTTCTTGTGTTTAATGACATAAGGAAAAGTCTCAATGAATTCAACCCATTTAGCATGTCTACGATTCAGTTTAGCTTGACTTTTAATATGTTTCAAAGATTCATGATCAGAATGTATAACAAATTCTTTGGGCCATAAATAATGTTGCCATGTTTCTAAAGTCCGAACAAGAGCATATAATTCTTTATCATAAGTAGAATAATTCAGACTAGGCCCACTCAATTTTTCGGAAAAGTATGCAACAGGTTTGCCATCTTGTAATAACACACCGCCTAATCCAATTCCACTAGCATCACATTCAAGCTCAAAAGTCTTATTAAAATCAGGAAGTTGGAGTAAAGGAGCATGTGTCAACTTATCTTTCAATACCGAGAAGGCTTCTTCCTGTGCGGTACCGCAAAGAAAAGGCACATCTTTCTTTGTAAGCTCATTGAGAGGTGCAGCAATGGTGCTAAAATCTCTCACAAGAAGCCTATAGAATCCAGCGAGGCCAAGAAAACTCCTCACTTGTGTGACCGTTTTGTGTTGCGGCCAACTCTCAATAGCTTCAATCTTGGCTTTATCAACTTCAATTCCCTGTGGAGTAACAACATAGCCAAGAAAAGATACTCGGTCGGTGCAAAAGGTGCACTTCCCAAGGTTACCAAACAAACGTGCATCACGTAGAGCAATAAAAACAGCACGTAAATGTTCCAAATGTTCTTCCAAAGATCTGCTATAAATCAATATGTCATCAAAGTAAACTACCACAAATCGTCCAATGAAAGCACGTAAAACTTCACTCATTAATCTCATGAAAGTACTAGGTGCATTAGTTAACCCAAAAGGCATGACTAACCACTCATAGAATTCAAACTTAGTTTTAAATGCTGTTTTCCATTCATCTCCCAATTTCATACGAATTTGATGGTATCCACTACGCAAATCAACTTTGGAGAATATTGTAGAGCCACTCAATTCATCAAGCATATCATCGAGCCTAGGAATAGGATGACGATAATGAATAGTAATATTATTAATGCCTCTACAATCAACACACATACGTGATGTACCATCCTTTTTCGGCACTAGAATAATAGGAACGGCACAAGGACTAAGGGATTCGCGTATATAACCTTTGTCGAGAAGCTCTTGTACTTGACGCATAATCTCCTTCGTCTCCTCTGGATTGGTACGGTATGGTGCACGGTTTGGCAGTGAAGCACCGGGAATTAAGTCAATCTGATGCTCAATCCCTCGAATAGGCGGTAATCCCGGTGGCACGTCTTGTGGAAAGACGTCAGCGAACTCCTGCAAAATGTTAGTGACAGCAGGAGGCAAAGAGGAAGGCACGTCCTCGAATGAAAATAATGCCTCTTTGCACACAAAAGCATAGCAAACAGATTTGCTGAAATCTAGCTCATCAATATCAGATTTGGTGGCAAATAAACATGCACTTTTCAATTTAATTTCAGAAGCAACACTAGATGGTTTATTATTAGGCTTCATTTGCTGCTCAAATTCTTTTGCCACAATCTGATTTTCACTCTTATTCGTCTCCTGTTTTGCTTTATTAGCTCTATTAATATCATCTTTCAAAATGGAATCAGGAGTCATAGGAAGCAAAGTAATATTTTTATCCTTATGAACAAGAGTATAGTGATTGTTTCTACCATGGTGTACAGAATTTTTATCAAATTCCCATGGTCTACCAAGTAATAAGGAACATGCTTGCATAGGTACCACATCACAATCAACATAATCAGCATATGTAGAGATACTAAAATGCACACGAACAGTACGTGTTACCTTAACCTTGCCGCTGTTGTTGAACCATTGGATGTAGTAAGGATGTGGATGTGGTCTTGTGGTGAGAGAAAGCTTCTCCACCATCTCCTTGCTAGCCAAGTTGTTGCAGCTCCCTCCATCTATGATGACGCGCACAGAACGTTCTTTCACAACTCCCTTGGTATGGAACAGTTTGTGCCTCTGATTTTGCTCAGCTTGTGTGACCTGCACACTCAAAACACGTTGAGCAACTAAACATTCATACCTGTCAGCGTCTTCAGGAGCCATGTATTGCATCTCATGATCAGAATCATCTCCACCATGTTCTTCACGTGTAATAAGAGCCAAAGTCTCCTCATCATAGTCACTAGCAGACTCATATCCACCATCCGCGGTAGCAATCATCACACGCGGAGATTTGCATTCTCTCGCATAATGACCTCCTCCCTTACAACGACGACAAATAATATCACTTGTGTGCCCTGTTGATGCCATGGAAGAAGAAGAATGCTGTGCAGGCCCCGCAGGTGCGCTCTTGGCAGATAATGGTGGTTGTGCCTGTTTTCTTGTATCACGGCTGGAGGTGGCACCGGATGGAGGTGCTGGTGCAGTTGAAGTAGAAGATGCACATGGTGTCCATGATGAAGGTCGGCCTGCAGAAAAGTTAGTTCGCCCCAATGCTTGTCGATCCTGCACTTCACGTTCAGCTTTACAAGCAAGATGGAATAAACGAGTGATATTAGTATACTCCTTATAGTCTAGAATGGTCTGAATCTCTCTATTTAATCCACCCAGAAAAAGTGCAAGCATAGCTTCATTCTCCTCAACAATACCACATCTAATCATGCCAGTTTGTAATTCCTGATAATATTCTTCTACATAATTTTTCCCTTGTCTTAAACACTGTAATTTTTGAAGCAATTCACGTTGATAATATGGTGGAACCCAACGAGTACGCATAGCAGTTTTCAAAGCAGCCCAAGTAGTTGGAATAGGATATAATCTACAATGTTCAGACCAACATAGTGAAAGCACAAACAGCAGCAGCAACTCGTCTCTCCTCAGGATATTGTAAACATGTAAATCGTTGTTCAGTTTCTAACTCCCAAGTAAGATATATATCAGGAACATATCTACCCTCAAATGGTGGAATATTCAATTTCAGTTTAGGAATATGGACATCATCTCGTACCTGAGGTGGTGGTGCAGGCCTACCATTACGAATATATACCTGAGGTCGACCTGCTGGTGGTGGTGCAGGTGGCTGCACGTAGTGCTGATTTTGATCAACCTCATCCTCATAATCTCCCACATAATCATCCTCCTCCGCATCAGCAGCAGGAGCCACAGAAGTATCAACAGCAGCACCAACAGTTTGGCCAAACACAAGAGGAACACGACTCGCTCGGCAAAGGTCTGTTTCGTGATGTGGAGGTAGTCGTTGTTGTTGTTGTTGGAGAGGTGCGTTAGGTGCAGCGGGTGGTGGTGGTGGAAGACGCGCGAGCAATTCATTAAACTTGTTATCGAGCTTTGTTTCGAACGTCTTCTCAAGGCCAGTGATCTTCTCCATGGCCTCTTCAAAATTGTTCAGCACATCTTGCACCTGTTCAGTCATCATTTCCTGAAACTTATCATGAAGCTCCTTGTTCGATAAATTCTCCCAGTCAATCTCGTCTGCTTGTGATCCTGGCATGGTTAGCAGCAATAGAAACACACAAGAATATGATCCTACAGACTACTAACAAGTGGTGGTGGTGGGTGTCACAAATCCGTCAAGCAAAACTCAAATTCTTACCAGTTCTTACCCAGCAACAGGCGGTGATCGGCAACCGTTGTAGTCAAAACTCTCAAAGCTTGAATAGAGCGATTACCAGGGAGAGTCAAACGCACGACGTAGATGTATGTGGAGCTGGGAAGGCTTATAATATGGTAGCAAAAAGGGTCAGCAATAATCAATTCAGAGATGCAAAGTTGAATAAACGCTCAACGACGGTACTGTGCTGGTCCTAGGCTAGACTGTGCTAGAGACGCGAGCCTAGAACACCAACAAAATCACGGCGCGGCACGTAAACAAGGGAGGAGCACACTCTGAATTTTTTTCTCTTTTTTTTTCTCTTTTTTTCCTCTTTTCTTTTTTGCTCCGCAACAAATATTTTTCGAAAAAGTCTACAAATGGTCTAAAAACTGCCTAGCCAGAAAAAGTCTACAATTTATTTATTTTTGAAATTGGAACTATTTTTCTTCTGCGGATGGCTCGGAAGTTGGGGAGTCCTTCTCTGTCACGACTCGGAGTATCGCGTGATCTGGAAATCGAGAACAATGCAACAATTACTAGACTCAGACTAGGACTGGTGGCGGAGATGAATCTGGTGGAACTAGGACTGGTGGCGGAGATGAATCTGGTGGAACACGGACAGGTGGCGGATATATGTTGCAGGTGAACTCGGATTGGCGTGATGGCGGCGGATATGTGGTGGCGTATATGGATTCGGATTGGCGGTGAATATGTGGTGGTGGTATATGGCAACAACGACGATGATGATGCGGTGGTGATATATGCCAGCGGCGACGTGACAACCTGTGAACAGAACTCGAAACTCTAAAAGACTAGACGCTAAGACCAGCAACTGGACACGACGATGCAACCGCAAATTCAACAAAGCAAATACAGAAAAGATTATGCAAGGCTCAGATTGGTTCGGATGGGATGAACTAACCCTAATTTTTTTTTGGCTTTTTCGTGGACTATAGGTATGAAGAACAGACTCGATCTAAACTACGAAAAACTGTAAAATCTCACCGAGCAACCTGGAAATCTGATACCACTTGATAGAGGCAAAGGTGTCCCGTCTTTCGATGAGATGATGGATATCGCTTTGGTGGCAGTCGACTTTGACGATCCGACTACGAACGTGCGAGGACGTCGCGCCTTAGCAATCGCTAAACCAACTCCGAGAGGTTATTGACCACGCCGGAGCACGATCAACCTGACCACGAGGGTTTGTTTCCTGCAAGCAAACGAAGAACAAGCAAGAAACTAAGATTGCAATCTGGATATTGCGAATATAAGATGAAAGCTTTATTGATCAAGGTGGGGTTCTGTGACGCCTTTGTCTGGTCGTTGAAACAAACGAAGTACGCGAAGTTGCAGCTATGGCGAACTTTAATCTAAACAAAACCCCAAAATCTAAACGGTGCCCTAAGGGCTGTATATATGGAGGAAGAGAGGGGAATTTCGTGGCCCTTGGTGGAGGGGTCCGAAATCAACCCTATCTCTTGTTTCCCCACACATACGGACTCTAAAAACAGCCTATACTTATGTATTTCGAAATTACATGGGCCTGGCCCAATAAAAAGGTGACGCAGCACCTATAATAGCCTCGGGACGAAATTTATGAAGTGGCATCTTGTATATTTCGTCCAAGGCTTCATGCACCCATTATGGTGGCTTCAAAGTCCTGAAATCACCACTTGTAACTCTGTTCTTGTTCCCCTTGCGCATGGCATCATCTCCATGCTTGTTCTTGCTCCAATGTTCATCCTTCTCCAAGCTAGGCCCTTCATTTGTAAGCAAAACAAATGTATCCAATTTAGGCAGCATCATATTCTCATGAACATTAGAATCATTACCAAGAAACGAAAGTACCTGATAATTTAATTGGCATGCGCGAGCTCTAGTAATTGGTCCCGTATATGTAGCAGTAGGGGCTGTGGGTGTAACAATGGTATTGATGTCCTCATCAAACACTCAAGAACACAAGGAACAAAACTAATGCGGAGCATCCTACGATCATCCCCATGTTCACTTCGACCACTCCCCATGACCCAAGGATACATAAGATGAGACCTCGAGCTTACGCCATTGGACCTAAGGTGAACTCACTCCTTTCCGAATCCTCCCTTTCCGCATGTAAGACATGGATGCTACCTCAAGAGCGGACCTTGTGCATACTCAGGTACACTCGAGGAGATCATGTAGAGACCAAGGACCAAGGCTAAGTGTGCGCAGGAGCGAAGGAAGGAGAAGGAAGAATAGTCTGCTGCTACAGCAGCCGGACATCCGGCCATGTCCTGGACATCCGGCCCAACGCCCAGAAATCCGGCTCCCTTCTATCCAGAGAGCACAAGCAACGGCCAAGTCAGCCCGGGCATCCGGCCAGGCCCCAAACATCCACCCCCTCCCGCAATCCCGGACATCCGGCCACAGCCCGGACATCCGGCGCCCCGTCACAGAACGTCCAGAAGCTGGATCTCGCCAGCCCGGACATCCGGCCCCACCGCCCGGACATCCGGCGTCTCGGGAAAGCCCGGACATCCGGCCCCTCCTGCCTGTGTGCAGTGTATCCGGGCCGAAAGCCCTTGTTCCCTTTCGCCCCTTATACTATATATACTCCCCCTCCACCTACATTTTAGGGTTAGCAAAGGATTAGCTCATTTGAGATAGAGCTTTGCTCATCCATACGGATCTCCTCCTCGTGAGAGACCGCGGCCTCTTTGGAGAAGATCCACCATGGATTCAAGACCCATTTACGGGTAGATCCCTCGTGGATTCAAGACCTCCTCTCAGAGATGAACTACCGCCGCTTGTATCGTCCTTTGTTGGATTTGGACCTTGTATCTCTTTGTGTTTCTTGAATCTAGCACATGTGTGATCATATTCTCGTTGGTTGAGTGTTTTCCTCTTGTGTTTCCCCGTGATTTCCCTCGTTCCCCTTCTCGCGTTCTTCGTGTTCCTTGTAGGGATCCTCTCCAAACATGAAAGATCGGCCCCTAGGGTTCCGCCCTACATCATCTTGGTATCATGAGCCACGTTGATCATGTTTTTGGAGCCCCTACCCCGTGTTTTCTAGCTTGATTTTGTTGATTTCGTCCTAAATCCGAAAATCCCCACCAAAAATAGCCCCAAAATTCTTTTTTGTGTTTTGTTGGTTTGATGATGTTTTGTTGATTTTGATCCATGGATTTGCTTGGTTTCAAGTGGATCTAGCATCTCCCCAAGTTTCCCCACCTTCCATCCACTAAATCTCTCCAATTTTGCCCCCGAAATCATGAATTTCCGCCCCCAAAATCAAGTTCCTCGAGTTCAACCTCGGATCTGGAGCCCGGACATCCGGCCCGACCCCGGGACATCCAGCCACCCCGGACATCCGGCCATTAGCCCGGACATCCGGCTCCTGGAGCGCATTTTCGCGCAAGGTTCTGGACATCAGGTCCCGGACATCCGGCCAAACCCCCGGATGTCCGCCCGCTGTCATTTCAGCTTTTCCTGTTTCACCGTTTTGACCATAACTAATTCATCCGGAGTCCGATTTTGACGTTCTTTAGCTTGTTTTGAAGCTATTGACATCCCCCATCCCACAAAAATACCACCATCACCATTTGACTCCATAAATGTTTTGAAAATTTGGCAAGTTTGCCTAGGCCTTCCACCATAACATATCTGCATAACCACCATAGCCTTCCGCAACATAACCTATTTTGCTTGTCATAGCATTAGTGGTTAATTGAGTAGTGATTTGAGTCTCCTAAGGTGTTTGGGCTACTTAGGGACGGTTGCTTCTTCATCAACTGCCACCACCACTTCTGCATAACCTTTCCCACCATACACTTCCACCACCCAAACTTAACACAATTTTGTTTGGGCTTGTTTGAGTTGTGGCTTGTGTCTCCTAAGGTGTTTCGGCTACTTAGGGACGGCAAATTCAACTCCGACACATGTATAGCCCATCATCCCACTTCTACTTTGCCAAGTGCACACCACCACTGCTTTCTGCTACCACCATTTTGACATTTGACGTTTGAAATTTGGGGTTTGCGGTTTTTCCGTTTCCTAGGGTGTTTCGGCTAACTAGAAACGAGTCGACGTCGACAACACCGCCTCTCATCGTCGCCTCGAGGTCGTCATCGACTTTGACCACTTCACAATCATCCGTCTGTGCCGTACAAACGAGAAACCCTCGACGGTAACCTCCATATCATCTTGGTATCGTGGTACCCCTCCATTGTATATTCCCCTTGCCATTGCATTGTTAACCCCTAGCCCATTTTGTGTTACTTGCCTATCGAGACTAGCCATTTGAGTATTGCCGGCAATGTTACTTGTGCACATTAGTGATCATACTCCACACAGCATACATACCATATCATCATCGTGCATATATTGCTAGCATATCTTGTGTCACAAGTTTGTTCCCACATATATACATTTGCTATCTTGGTTTGTGCATTGTGCAAAAGTGGCCATACAAAAAAAAGAAATAAAGCTTTCAAGCAAAAGAAAGAGAGCAAGGAAGCTTGTAAGCAAGTGCCATAGCATCATACCACATTGCACATAAGATTGTCATATCCGATCATCTTGGATCATCTTGAGAGAAACACCGGGAACCATACATACATAGCATACTCAGGATAGGAAGTATATCCATTTTGCATCTTATAGGTTGTGCACAAGTGTCGTATCCGCCTATTGAGCAATCGTGCTAGCTTCTCTCTTGAGTTGTGCAACACGAGCATTTTCCGTGGATTCCAGATTTTGTGCTCATTCCTTGGTTGCACGACCCCATTTATCTATCTGTGTGTGTGTGTTTTCGTGTGCCATTATTTGCTATTGGTCTACTTGTTTCGCTTGCGAATTTGTGAATCTCTTTCAACATTATTAACTCTTGCTAACATTTTGCATCAAATTTTTGTGCCACTATCCTCACCGAGCTCCACCATAAGCCTTACTTGTGTAGGTGTGAGAACCGACAAGAATTGGTACCAATTGTGCTATTTCCTTGTTACACATTTGAGTGATCATTGATCCATCTTCAACATCGGTCAAGGTACATTTTGTCTAGTTCTTCTCTTTCTCCCACTCATATTTGCTCGAGTCTTATGATGGATAGGGAAGGAATTTCCTCTCTGGTCTACGATAACAACGACGGCGTGAACAACTCCATCACCAAAGCGTCCATCTTCGATCTACAATGACAAATGCAAGGCGCACAATCACGATTGCGAGAGCGCATCGAGAACATCTCCATCGACATTCTCACTCTGAAGCAAGGAAAAGGGACTACATCGACAAGAAGCTTTCCGCACATAAAGAGGAGCAAGACGCAAGGATGGAGGAGATTCGGGCCTTGATCAAGTCTTCTTCCCCTTCTTCATCTTCAAGGCAGCGACATTCAAGCCACAAGTCTTCGGAGCGCGAAAATGATGCAAGCGCAATTCATCCACGTCCACATCTCCATGGCGACCACCATCACATTCGTGATCAACATCGTCATGAAGGGAAAGTCACCTCTAAGCAACATGTGCATTATGACGACGAACGACATCTACTACGAGCTCAAGCACGACAACAACTGCATCATCATGAAGATGCTCCACAAGCACAAATGCACAAGTCCCAACAAGCCCTACTTCACGCCAAGTCGAAGCTTCATGAGCAAAAGAGAAGACCGTGAGACGAGCACCACCAAGACGGAGCTATGGCTACTACCACCACTTCGGCATCTTCGCCAAGTGCTATCAAGGCATCTTCGCTTTTGGACGTACGACATCTTTGCGTACTTCCCATGAGTACGCCTACAACGACTTCATCAAGTCCAAGGCGACAACCTACAAATGAGGGCAACACTTCCATCTTCGGAAGCCCCTCAAGGAAGATGGCCGAGCATGGGAAATTCCCTTTGGTCATGCAGACGAGCTACGAGGTGCCACATCATATGGGCCTCCCACACCAAGACGGTGACAAGAATGTCGAGCAAGGGCCATCCCCTTCAACCACGGTGACGAGCGCGAACCTCTTCAACAACATGAAGACGACGCCCATATTGGACTCATACTCCGAGTCAAGCTACGCGATCGCACATGGAGACATTTGCACCTACATCTCTCGGACACCAACATATGTCGAGATGCCCCAAGTGCCATCTGAGGAGAGCCACCATCCCATGAGTGAGATGAGTGACTCCACCATACGTGACATTGGGAGCATTTCCTATGAGAGTATGAGTGTGACCACCACTAGCCCCACACATGAGAGTATGCCACACATCCTATGTGAGGTTGAGCGCCATTTGAGTGACTCCACCAACCATATGAGTGAGTGCATCTTTGAGGGAGTGAGTGAGTCACAACACTTAGAGAGCGAGGTAGTTGACACGGCATGTGAGGCCACTATGATTTCTGATGACTTAACCTCTACTCCTAGTGTGTTTTCTTCTTTGGTGCTAGGTCTCCTACATGAAGACATGCCTATCCTCGACGAGTCTATCCCTCCAAAGGAGACGACGATGGCCATGGTGGATGTCAGTGTCAAAACCGGCGGATCTCGGGTAGGGGGTCCCAATCTATGCGTCTTAGGCTGATGGTAACAGGAAGCAAGGGACACAATGTTTACCCAGGTTTGGGCCCTCTCAACGGAGGTAAAACCCTACTTCCTGCTTGATTGATATTGATGATATGAGTACTACAAGAGTATATCTACTACGAGATCGTAGAGGCTAAACCCTAGAAGCTAGCATCTGATGATTATGATTGTGGTCGTGATTGGCCTTCTAAGGACCAACCTCTCCGGTTTATATAGACACCAGAGAGGGCTAAGTGATAGAGGCAACGGTGTCCCGTCTTTCGATGAGATGGTGGATTTCGCTTTGGTGGAAGTCGACTTTGACGATCCGACTACGAACGTGCGAGGACGTCGCGCCTTAGCAATCGCTAAACAAACTCCGAGAGGTTATTGACCACGCCGGAGCACGATCAACCTGACCACGAAGGTCTGTTTCCTGCGAGCAAACGAAGAACAAGCAAGAAACTAAGATTGCAATCTAGATATTGCGAATATAAGATGAAAGCTTTATTGATCAAGGTGGGGTTCTGTGTCGCCTTTGTCTGGTCGTTGAACACAAACGAAGTACGCGAAGTTGCAGCTATGGCGAACTTTTAATCTAAACAAAACCCAAAGTCTAAACGATGCCCTAAGGGCTGTATATATGGAGGAAGAGGGGGGGAATTTCGTGGCCCTTGGTGGAGGGATCCGAAATCAACCCTATCTCTTGTTTCCCCACACATACGGACTCTAAAAATAGCCTATACTTATGTATTTCGAAATTACATGGGCCTGGCCCAATAATAAGGTGACGCAGCACCTAAAATAGCCTCGGGACGAAATTTATGAAGTGGCATCTTGTATATTTCGTCCAAGGCTTCATGCACCCATTATGGTGGCTTCAAAGTCCTGAAATCATCACTTGTAACTCCGTTCTTGTTCCCCTTGCGCATGCCATCATCTCCATGCTTGTTCTTGCTCCAATGTTCATCCTTCTCCAAGCTAGGCCCTTCATTTGTAAGCAAAACAAATGTATCCAATTTAGGCAGCATCATATTCTCATGAATATTAGAATCATTACCAAGAAACGAAAGTACCTGGTAATTTAGTTGGCGTGCACGAGCTCTAGTAATTGGTCCAGTATGTATAGCAGCAGGGGCTGTGGGTGTAACAATTGTATTGATGTCCTCATCAAATTGCTTCAAAAATTGCAGCGTTTAAGACAAGGGAAAAATTCTGTAGAAGAATATTATCAGGAATTACAAACTGGCATGATTAGATGTGGTATTGTTGAGGAGAATGAAGCTATGCTTGCACATTTTCTGGGTGGATTAAATAGAGAGATTCAGACCATTTTAGACTATAAGGAGTATACTAATATCACTCGTTTATTCCATCTTGCTTGTAAAGCTGAACGTGAAGTGCAGGATCGACAAGCATTGGGGCGAACTAACTTTTCTGCAGGCCGACCTTCATCATGGACACCACGTGCATCTTCTACTTCAACTGCACCAGCACCTCCATCCGGTGCCACCTCCAGCCGTGATACAAGAAAACAGGCACAACCACCATTATCTGCCAAGAGCGCACCTGCGGGGCCTGCACAGCGTTCTTCTTCTTCCATGGCATCAACAGGGCACACAAGTGATATTATTTGTCGTCGTTGTAAGGGAGGAGGTCATTATGCGAGAGAATGCAAATCTCCGCGTGTGATGATTGCTACCGCGGATGGTGGATATGAGTCCGCTAGTGACTATGATGAGGAGACTTTGGCTCTTATTACACGTGATGAACATGGTGGAGATGATTCTGATCATGAGACGCAATACATGGCTCCTGAAGACGCTGACAGGTATGAATGTTTAGTTGCTCAACGTGTTTTGAGTGTGCAGGTCACACAAGCTGAGCAAAATCAGAGGCACAATTTGTTCCATACCAAGGGAGTTGTGAAGGAACGTTCTGTGCGCGTCATCATAGACGGAGGGAGCTGCAACAACTTGGCTAGCATGGAGATGGTGGAGAAGCTTTCTCTCACCACAAGACCACATCCACATCCTTACTACATCCAATGGTTCAACAACAGCGGCAAGGTTAAGGTAACACGTACTGTTCGTGTGCATTTTAGTATCTCTACATATGCTGATTATGTTGATTGTGATGTGGTACCTATGCAAGCATGTTCCTTATTACTTGGTAGACCATGGCAATTTGATAAAAATTCTGTACACCATGGTAGAAACAATCACTATACTCTTGTTCATAAGGATAAAAAAATTACTTTGCTTCCTATGACTCCTGATTCCATTTTGAAAGATGATATTAATAGAGCTAATAAAGCAAAACAGGAGACGAATAAGAGTGAAAATCAGATTGTGGCAAAAGAATTTGAGCAACAAATGAAGCCTAATAATAAACCATCTAGTGTTGCTTCTGAAATTAAATTGAAAAGTGCATGTTTATTTGCCACCAAATCTGATATTGATGAGCTAGATTTCAGCAAATCTGTTTGCTATGCTTTTGTGTGCAAAGAGGCATTATTTTCATTCGAGGACGTGCCTTCCTCTTTGCCTCCTGCTGTCACTAACATTTTGCAGGAGTTCGCTGACGTCTTTCCACAAGACGTGCCACCGGGATTACTGCCTATTCGAGGGATTGAGCATCAGATTGACTTAATTCCCGGTGCTTCACTGCCAAACCGTGCACCATACCGTACCAATCCAGAGGAGACGAAGGAGATTATGGGTCAAGTACAAGAGCTTCTCGACAAAGGTTATATACGCGAATCCCTTAGTCCTTGTGCTGTTCCTATTATTCTAGTGCCGAAAAAGGATGGTACATCACGTATGTGTGTTGATTGTAGAGTGATAGAGGCAAAGGTGTCCCGTCTTTCGATGAGATGATGGATATCGCTTTGGTGGAAGTCGACTTTGACGATCCGACTACGAACGTGCGAGGACGTCGCGCCTTAGCAATCGCTAAACCAACTCCGAGAGGTTATTGACCACGCCGGAGCACGATCAACCTGACCACGAGGGTCTGTTTCCTGCGAGCAAACGAAGAACAAGCAAGAAACTGAGATTGCAATCTGGATATTGCGAATATAAGATGAAAGCTTTATTGATCAAGGTGGGGTTCTGTGACGCCTTTGTCTGGTCGTTGAACACAAACGAAGTACGCGAAGTTGCAGCTATGGCGAACTTTTAATCTAAACAAAACCCAAAGTCTAAACGATGCCCTAAGGGCTGTATATATGGAGGAAGAGGGGGGAATTTCGTGGCCCTTGGTGGAGGGGTCCGAAATCAACCCTATCTCTTGTTTCCCCACACATACGGACTCTAAAAATAGCCTATACTTATGTATTTCGAAATTACCTGGGCCTGGCCCAATAATAAGGTGACGCAGCACCTAAAATAGCCTCGGGACGAAATTTATGAAGTGGCATCTTGTATATTTCGTCCAAGGCTTCATGCACCCATTATGGTGGCTTCAAAGTCCTGAAATCATCACTTGTAACTCCGTTCTTGTTTCCCTTGCGCATGCCATCATCTCCATGCTTGTTCTTGCTCCAATGTTCATCCTTCTCCAAGCTAGGCCCTTCATTTGTAAGCAAAACAAATGTATCCAATTTAGGCAGCATCATATTCTCATGAACATTAGAATCATTACCAAGAAACGAAAGTACCTGGTAATTTAGTTGGCGTGCACGAGCTCTAGTAATTGGTCCAGTATGTATAGCAGCAGGGGCTGTGGGTGTAACAATTGTATTGATGTCCTCATCATCCTCCCCTTCTTGAAATGAAGTCGTACTCGACGGAAGTTCATCTTCCTCACCCAAATAAGGCTTCAAATCTGCAATGTTAAAAGTGGGACTAACCCCAAAATCTGCAGGCAGCTCAAGTTTATATGCATTATCATTTATTTTCTCTAACACCTTAAAGGGACCATCAGCACGTGGCATTAACTTTGATTTGCGCAAATCAGGAAATCTATCCTTACGCAAATGTAACCAAACAAGATCTCCAGGTGCAAACACAACATGTTTTCTACCCTTATCTACAGCAAGTTTATATTTAGCATTCATACGCTCAATGTTTTCCTTAGTTAACTCATGCATTTTTAAAATCAATTCAGCACGTTGTTTAGCATCAAAATTAACCTTCTCCGAAGATGGAAGAGGCAACAAATCAATAGGTGCACGAGGTAGGAAACCATACACAACTTCAAAAGGGCACATCTTAGTAGTAGAATGCAATGAACGATTATAAGCAAATTCAATATGAGGCAAGCATTCCTCCCACATTTTCTTATTATTCTTCAAAACAGCCCTAAGCATAGTAGACAACGTTCTATTGACTACTTCAGTTTGTCCATCAGTTTGGGGGTGACAAGTAGTACTAAAAAGCAGTTTAGTCCCCAACTTAGCCCATAAACATCTCCAAAAGTGGCTAAGAAATTTAGTATCACGATCTGAAACAATAGTATTTGGCACACCATGCAAGCGAATAATGTCACGAAAGAACAAATCAGCAACATTAACAGCATCATCGCTTTTATGACATGGTATAAAGTGTGCCATTTTCGAGAATCTATCCACGACAACAAATATGCTATCCCTCCCCTTCTTTGTTCGAGGTAAACCTAAAACAAAGTCCATAGATATATCCTCCCAAGGAACACTAGGTACAGGCAAAGGCATATATAAACCATGAGGATTGAGTCGTGACTTAGCTTTTTGACATGTAGTGCATCGAGCAATAAAACGCTCAACATCCCGTCTCATCTTTGGCCAAAAGAAATGTGTAGCAAGTACGTCCTCCGTCTTCTTCACGCCAAAGTGTCCCATTAATCCTCCTCCATGCGCCTCCTGCAACAACAAAAGACGAACGGAGCTAGCTGGAATGCATAGCTTGTTAGCACGAAACACAAATCCATCGTTAACGAGAAACTTGTTCCACATTCTTCCTTCTATACAATTCTGCATTACATCTTTAAAATCAGCATCATGCACATATTGATCTTTGATGGTCTCCAAACCAAATATTTTGAAGTCAAGTTGTGAAAGCATAGTATAGCGGCGAGACAATGCATCAGCAATAACATTTTCTTTTCCCTTGTGTTTAATGACATAAGGGAAAGTCTCAATGAATTCAACCCATTTAGCATGTCTACAATTCAGTTTAGCTTGACTTTTAATATGTTTCAAAGATTCATGATCAGAATGTATAACAAATTCTTTGGGCCATAAATAATGTTGCCATGTTTCTAAAGTCCGAACAAGAGCATATAATTCTTTATCATAAGTAGAATAATTCAGACTAGGCCCACTCAATTTTTCAGAAAAGTATGCAACAGGTTTGCCATCTTGTAATAACACACCTCCTAATCCAATTCCACTAGCATCACATTCAAGCTCAAAAGTCTTATTAAAATCAGGAAGTTGGAGTAAAGGAGCATGTGTCAACTTATCTTTCAATACCGTGAAGGCTTCTTCCTGTGCGGTACCCCAAACAAAAGGCACATCCTTCTTTGTAAGCTCGTTGAGAGGTGCAGCAATGGTGCTGAAATCTCTCACAAAACGCCTATAG
>NC_057798.1:362812685-362840849 GCF_018294505.1 Triticum aestivum | reverse complement strand
GATGGGCAAAAAAATTTTTTGCCCAATTTTTTTTTTTTTGACTGCCCGGACCCAAAAACTGGAAACGGGTCAAAAAAAACTTCCTATAATGGCACCTGTCTCAAAACACTCAGAAACACCTAAAAATAGGATAGCCAGAAAATTTTTCGAAAAATGCGTTTTCGAAAAATTTTGGGCCTAAACGGAGCGTGGCTACCCCGGCAATTTTGGGCCTCGAATTTTTTTTTTTTTTTCCGAAACCTACTCCGGCAAGGAAACACGAATCGGAATCTAGATGGATCTCGAAAACAAACCTAATATGACAAGAACTCGGATTGGTGGTGGATATATGGTGGTAGATGGCAGCGGTGGTGGTATATGACAGTTGTGGTGGTATATGGATACGGATTCGAAGCGGTGGCGGATAAGCGGTGGTGGTAGATGGCAGGGGTGATGATGATGGTGCGGCGGCGGCGTGACAACTTATGACCAGAACTCGAAACTCTAAAAGACTAGACTCTAAGACCAGCAACTAGGCACGACGATGCAACCGCAAATTCAACAAAGCAAAACCCTAAAAAGATTATGCAAAGGCTCAGATTGGTTCGGATATGATGAACTAACCCTAATTTTTTTTTGTGGCTTTTTCGTGGACTGTAGGTATGAAGAACAGACTCGATCTAAACTACAAAAAACTGTAAAATCTCACCGAGCAACCTGGAAATCTGATACCACTTGATAGAGGCAACGGTGTCCCGTCTTTCGATGAGATGGTGGATTTCGCTTTGGTGGAAGTCGACTTTGACGATCCGACTACGAACGTGCGAGGACGTCGCGCCTTAGCAATCGCTAAACAAACTCCGAGAGGTTATTGACCACGCCGGAGCACGATCAACCTGACCACGAAGGTCTGTTTCCTGCGAGCAAACGAAGAACAAGCAAGAAACTAAGATTGCAATCTGGATATTGCGAATATAAGATGAAAGCTTTATTGATCAAGGTGGGGTTCTGTGTCGCCTTTGTCTGGTCGTTGAACACAAACGAAGTACGCGAAGTTGCAGCTATGGCGAACTTTTAATCTAAACAAAACCCAAAGTCTAAACGATGCCCTAAGGGCTGTATATATGGAGGAAGAGGGGGGGAATTTCGTGGCCCTTGGTGGAGGGATCCGAAATCAACCCTATCTCTTGTTTCCCCACACATACGGACTCTAAAAATAGCCTATACTTATGTATTTCGAAATTACATGGGCCTGGCCCAATAATAAGGTGACGCAGCACCTAAAATAGCCTCGGGACGAAATTTATGAAGTGGCATCTTGTATATTTCGTCCAAGGCTTCATGCACCCATTATGGTGGCTTCAAAGTCCTGAAATCATCACTTGTAACTCCATTCTTGTTCCCCTTGCGCATGCCATCATCTCCATGCTTGTTCTTGCTCCAATGTTCATCCTTCTCCAAGCTAGGCCCTTCATTTGTAAGCAAAACAAATGTATCCAATTTAGGCAGCATCATATTCTCATGAATATTAGAATCATTACCAAGAAACGAAAGTACCTGATAATTTAGTTGGCGTGCACGAGCTCTAGTAATTGGTCCAGTATGTATAGCAGCAGGGGCTGTGGGTGTAACAATTGTATTGATGTCCTCATCACTAAGGTTTACATGGAGTCGGTTACAAGGAAGGAAATATAACATCCGGATCGCCAAGCTTGTCTTCCACGCAAAGGAGAGTCCCATCTGGACGCGGGACGGAGTCTTGAGTCTTGTATCTTCACACTCCAATAGTCCGGATGAAGTATAGAGTCCGGCTGTCCGGATACCCCTAATCCAGGACTCCCTTAGTAGCCCCTGAACCAGGCTTCAATGACGATGAGTCCGGCGCGCAGTCTTGTCTTCGGCATTGCAAGGCGGGTTCCATTTCCAAATACTCCAAAGTACCTGTTACGGCAAACTGTGTTCGACTTCCCATTAATGCTTTACTCCTCGGCTTATGTGCCTCAATAATGACCCTTTTCACGTGTCGAGCGAATGCGAGGGGTCAAGGCATTTTTCATTTGCCACCCCCTGGTCCGGCAGGTTGACCGTCTATTTGAGGAGACGGGGATTCTCAGATCCAAACCTCATCCACTTCCCTCGAGCAAGCATCCAACAGAGCACTCCGGAAAAAACCATTCCAACATGGCCGATCGTCGCAGCTCTTCTTCTTGCTCTCCTCGCTCCAAGCCAGGTGACTGGGAAGAGTGTCCAGTTCCTCACAACCGCTTGATAGAGTTACAGACCCAAGGGTTTCTCCCACCGGCATTCATGGTCTCCGTTCGAGCCGGAATAGCCACTTATAATGGCGGGGAGCAAGCGGAGGGATCTCCTAATCCTTCCCCGGAGGAGCGAATATGCCTCATCCCGCATCTGCTAAGGGGCGTCGGGTTACCTATCCACCCATTTCTTCGCGGGCTTCTGGAGTTCTACGACCTCCAGTTGCACAACCTCACCCTGCCTCCGTGTTGCATATAGCAGGATACGCCGCCCTTTGTGAGCTATTCCTAGGCTGCGAGGCTCACTTTGGGTTATGGAAGAAGATGTTCTGCCTTGTCCCTCGCAACCAGGGGGAATCCCTATGTCAAGTGGCCGGAGCCGAAGTATGGCGCATCGCCGAGACCGGATACCTATCCGGCACTCCCAAGAAGGCATCGGAGAACTGGGCCTCGAAGTGGTTTTATGTTGACGATGTTCCCCTTCCGGATTCAGTCCGGACAGGTCTCCCTAAGTTCAGCAATGCTCCGCCAAAGGCGCGTCGAAGCTGGCGCCCTCAGGGCCCCCAAGAGGAGGATACCAGAGAAATACATTTTCTGATGAGCCGGATAAAGTTACTGGCCAAATCCGGGCTGATGATAGTTGAGGTCATGGAAATATGCGTAATGCGGGGAGTGCAGCCGCTTCAATGTCGGGGGAAGCCCATGTGGCACTAAATGGGGAAGATGATGCCACCCGCTGTGGCCGTAAAGGTTCGGGCTCTGCCAAGGCTCTGGCGAGGGTATTGTCCGATTTATATAAAGGGGAAGAAGAAGAATTCCTTCACATTAAACCGCGGGATGGGTGAGGGAGTCCTGGATTAGGGGGTGTCCGGATGGCCGGACTAAGACCTTTGGCCGGACTCCCGGACTATGAAGATACAAGATTGAAGACTCCGTCCCGTGTCCGGATGGGACTTTCCTTGGCGTGGAAGGCAAGCTTGGCAATACGATACGAAGATCTCCTCCCCATTGTAACCGACTCTGTGTAACCCTAGCCCTCTCCAGTGTCTATATAAACCGGAGAGTTTTAGTCCGTAGGACGAACAACAATCATACCATATGCTAGCTTCTAGGGTTTAGCCACTCCGATCTCGTGGTAGATCTACTCTTGTACTACCCATATCATCAATATTAATCAAGCAGGAGTAGGGTTTTACCTCCATCGAGAGGGCCCGAACCTGGGTAAAAACATCGTGTCCCTTGTCTCCTGTTACCATCCGCCTAGACGCATAGTTTGGGACCCCCTACCCGAGATCCGCCGGTTTTGACACCGACATTGGTGCTTTCATTGAGAGTTACGATGTTTCGTCACCATCAGGAAGGATGCCGCATCCCGTCTTTAAAGACGGCGTCGTTGCTAAAGGAGCTTTGGCTATCGGCCGAACTCTCCGGCTAGGCAGGTTTTTGATGACCGCCTGTCTGGCCCTCGCGCCAACGATGACCTCTCGGGCCATTGAAAACAATCTTCACATCAGCTCGGACCTTGCCGAGCAGTTAGATCCGATGGAGCTCTTCTCCCTGAACGAGCTCTTGGATCGCATCGCGGCCCTGGGAGTCGCTACTGATTACGACCAGATTGGGCTTAAACCCGATCAGAGAGAGATTGACTCTCCCCAGATCACCCATCACATCGAAGTGGTGGAAGAACAATGCGGCGAATCTTCTCCCGCCCTAAGGACCAGATGCGTCCAGATTTCCGATCCCTCCAAGCCGGATACCCGCGGAGGGGAGGGTGTCGCCCAAACCCTGAACCTAAAGTCAGGCAGCAGGCCCAATTCATTGAATAATATCCAAGAAAGCAAGCTTCCGAATTCGGAAACCGCTCGGCCCCTGAATCTTACATCGGGCAGGGTTCCGGATTTAATTCCACCCGCCCACCCAACTATAGGGGATTTATCCCTAATACGGCAAGAGTCCGGAGAAACAGTACACCACTACTGGGCCAGATTCCTCCTGGTTATGAACAGGATAAAGGACTGCCATGAGAAAGAAGCAATTTCACTCTTTTGTAACAACTGCATAGACATCGGAATCCTCAACGCCATAAGTCGCCGCGAAATTACGCGATTCGCCGACTTGACATCCATAGTACGAAAGTACTGTGCGACTGAAAGCGTTCGGAAAACCGAAGATAAATTCTGGGACAATCCGGCCCCGAATATAACACGAGTCCGAAACAAAAGGGCGCATTATCGCCAGGCATCTGAGCCAAACATCAAAAAACAAAAAACCTCTACAGGGTACAGGACCGTACTGGAAGGATGGCTCAATGGACCCTGTAAAATTCATAATTCAGGGAAAGCCACACCAATGCACAGCCTCTGAGCATGTTGGATACTACGGCAGGTGGCCAGAAGTGGCGAGGAGCTTTTAACTCCAGCACCCGAAGAATACCTCCCCAGTATGGTGTCGACAGTCTTTGAGACCTTCACATCAAACAATGCAAGGAAACGAACGCTCCGCAACCTTGCCGAAGTCTACCAAGTAGCAACAATAAACCCATGGAGTGACACGGCTATCACCTTTAATGCCAGTGACGAACCTATATTCCGGACAGCCCGAGCACCAGCCGCATTGGTCCTCAGTCCGATAGTGGACGGCTTCCGACTTACAAAGGTACTCATGGATGGCGGCAGTAGACTCAACCTCATCTACGAGGAAACCCTGCGAAAAATGGAAATTGACAGGAGCCGCATTGAGCGAAGCAACACAACTTTTAGGGGAATAATCACAAGCCAGGAAGCGTGCTGTTCAGGAAAAATGACACTGGATGTGGTGTTCGGCACGCCGGACAATTACAGTTCCGAGGAGGTCACGTTTCAAGTGGCCCCGTTCAGCAGTGGATACCATGCTCTGCTAGGGCGAGAAGCATTTACAATTTTCCAAGCCATACCCCATTACGGGTACATGAAGCTCAAAATACCCAGACCCAACGGAATCATCACTCTCGCAAGTGATTCGGACATAGCGCTCCGTGCTGAAAACAAGACAGTCGCACTGGCCCTGGAGGCATTATCTGAGGCCCTAGCGGCCGAGGAATTAACGGCGTTGTGCTCTACGGTGGACAGGGACGATGTGATACTAGACAAGAGATCCAAGTCCACCTCTTTTAAACCAGCGGACGAAATAATCAAATTCCAAGTCCATCCAACGGACCCCACAAAAACGGCCTCCATCGGGGCACAGTTAAAACCCGATGTAGACGCCGCACTCAGAGACTTCCTGCGAGAAAATTGGGACATTTTCGCCTGGCACCCCTCGGATATGCCAGGAATCCCACGCAGGCTGGCCGAGCACAGCCTAAACATCCTAAAAGGGTTTAAACCCGTCAAGCAGACCCTACGGTGTTTTTCCGAACCCAAGAGACAAGCCATGGGAGAGGAGCTAGCAAAACTGCTGGAAGCCGGATTCATCATAGACATAAAACATCCGGACTGGCTAGCAAACCTGGTGATGGTACCAAAGAAGGACAAATCTTGGTGCCTATGTGTCGATTTCAAAGACCTAAACAAGGTCTGTCCAAAGGACCCTTTCCCACTCCCCCGAATTGATCAAATCATCGACGCCACCGCAGGACACGACTCATTGTGTTTCCTCGATGCATACTCTGGCTACCATCAAATCAAGATGGCAGAGTCAGACCAAGCTGCAATGGCATTCATCACCCCATACGGCCCATTCTGCTTCAACACGATGCCCTTCAGGCTCAAAAACGCCGGCGCAACATACCAGCGCATGATTCAGACATGTCTGGCCAACCAGATCGGCAAAACAGTTGAAGCATACGTAGATGACGTGGTCGTCAAAACAAAACACGTCGATACTCTAGTAGAAGACTTGAGGCTCACGTTCGAGAATCTCCGAACATATGACATTAAGCTCAACCCGGAAAAATGCGTTTTCGGCGTACCAGCCGGAAAGCTCTTGGGCTTCATCGTATCCGGTAGAGGAATTGAAGCAAACCAAGCCAAGATCCAAGCTCTGTCACAATTGGATACCCCAAAGGACCCCAAACAAATACAAAAACTGACAGGATGCGTGGCGGCTCTAAGCCGCTTTATCTCCCGCTTAGGAGAAAAGGCATTACCCCTCCATCGCCTCCTGCAGCGCACCGACCACTTCGAGTGGACGGATGCCGCCACGGCCGGACTCGAAGAAATAAAAGCCATACTGGCAACAAATCCGATCCTGGCCGCGCCCAACACGGGCGAACCAATGCTATTATACATCGCGGCAACCCATCAAGTTGTAAGCGCGGTGCTCGTCGTCGAACGAGAAGCGGACGGACACAAGTTCCCCCTCCAAAAACCAGTGTACTACGTGTCCACTGTACTAACTCCATGCAAGTCATGGTACCCGCATTATCAAAAGATAGCATGTGCGGTGTTCATGGCATCCCGAAAGCTGCGACACTACTTTCAAGAGTGCTCCATAACAGTGGCATCCGAAGTACCCCTTAATGATATTATAAACAACCGCGACACTACGGGCCGGATTGCTAAACGGGCCATCGAGCTCCTCCCGTTCGACATAACCTACAAGCCAAGGCGAGCTATTAAGTCGCAGGTTTTGGCCGACTTCATCGTCGAATGGACTGAAGCCGAACTCCCTAAAGAGTACGGCGCATACTCCAACTGGATCATGCACTTCGACGGCTCCAAAATGTTGGCTGGCCTGGGGGCTGGCGTCGCTCTGACGTCCCCAACCGGAGACACAGTCCAATACGTACTTCAGATAATGTACACGGATTCCAACAACGCAACCGAATACGAGGCCCTTTTACATGGCCTCCGGATGGCAGTCTCCATGGGCATTCAACGCCTAGAGGTCCGCGGGGATTCAAATCTCGCAATATCCCAAATAAATGGGGACTTCGACGCCAAGGATCCGAAAATGGCAGCTTACCGCAACGCCATCCTAAAGATGTCAGCTCGGTTTGAGGGGCTCGAATTTCATCACATAGCCCGGGAAAATAACCAAGCAGCAGACGTGCTGGCACGCATTGGCGCCAAGCGCGAGGCCGTCCATCCCAACATTTTCCTAGAAAGGTTGTTCAAGCTATCTGTATCATGGGAAGGAGAACCCAGAAACAATAGCCCGGACACAATTACACTGCCCCTCACCGAACATTCTGACACGGTTGGGGGCTCCGCCAACGAAACAACGCCGTCATCCCACGCAATAATGGCAGTCATTGCCCCTTGGACAGAACCATTCCTAGCCTACCTAACTAGGCAGGAACTTCCCGAGGACCAAAACGAGGCCCGCTGCATAGTGCGGCGATATAAAGCCTATAAAGTCCACGAGGGAGAACTTTACAAGAAAAGCACAACCGGAGTCCTTCAAAGGTGTATCTCCGAAGAGGAAGGGCGGGACCTTTTGCCTGAAATTCATGCCGGACTCGGCGGGCACCACGCCGCAGCCCGGGCCCTTGTAAGCAAGGCTTTCGGTACCGGATTTTATTGGCCAATGGCCCGGGCAGACGCTCAGGACTTAGTGCAATGATGTGTTGGTTGCCAGTTATTCGCCAACCAAAGCCACATGCCGCCTACCGCCCTACAAACTATACCCATTACCTGGCCTTTCACGGTTTGGGGGCTTGACATGGTCGGACCCCTTAAAGGAGGAACCCACAAGCAAAAATATCTACTGGTCATGGTGGACAAATTCACCAAATGGATAGAAGCCAAGCCTGTAAAGACGGCCGAATCCGAACCAGTGATAGACTTCATATCCGGGGTCGTACACCGTTACAGCGTCCCCCACAGCATCATAACCGACAACGGCACAAACTTCATGGCCGACGAAGTCAAACTTTGGTGCAAAAACATGGGCATCAAGCTCGACTATGCTTCAGTCTATCACACTCAAACTAACGGTCAAGTCGACCGGGCCAATGGTCTCATTATGAGCGGCATCAAACCCAGACTAGTGCGATCCCTCAAGGAATCTAACACGCACTGGGTAGAGGAGCTTGACTCCGTACTCTGGGGGCTGCGGACCACGCCGAATCGCACTACCGGATTCACACCATTTTTTATGGTATACGGTGTAGAGGCAGTACTGCCATGCGACATAATCCATGACTCACCTCGAGTGTGCATGTACGAAGAAAGAGAAGTCGAGCTCAATCGGCAGGACATCTTGGACGCATTGGAAGAGGAGCGCGACGTGGCAAAAGCTCATTCCGCATTCTATCAACAGCAGGCTCGAAGATACCAAAGCAGAGAAGTACGGGCCAAAACCTATAACGTTGGTGAACTAGTTCTACGCCTGCCGGACAAGAAAAAGGATAAATTAAAGCCCAAAGGGGAGGGCCCCTTCATCATCGACCAAGTACTGACCGGCGGAGCGTACCATCTGCGAAGCGCATCGGATAACCGACTCGAGCCGAACCCATGGAACGCAGCACGCCTACGAAGGTTCTACGCCTAGCGTCGGACTTCATGTTCGTTTCCTTCCCTAGTCCCTTTGTTTTATTTTTATTTTTATTTTTATTTTTGGCAGTCCGGGATTTTTGATGAGGACATCAATACCATTGTTACACCCACAGGCCCTGCTGCTATACATACTGGACCAATTACTAGAGCTCGCGCACGCCAACTAAATTACCAGGTACTTTCGTTTCTTGGTAATGATTCTAATGTTCATGAGAATATGATGCTGCCTAAATTGGATACATTTGTTTTGCTTACAAATGAAGGGCCTAGCTTGGAGAAGGATGAACATTGGAGCAAGAACAAGCATGGAGATGATGGCATGCGCAAGGGGAACAAGAACGGAGTGACAAGTGATGATTTCAGGACTTTGAAGCCACCATAATGGGTGCATGAAGCCTTGGACGAAATATACAAGATGCCACTTCATGAATTTCGTCCCGAGGCTATTTTAGGTGCTGCGTCACCTTATTATTGGGCCAGACCCATGTAATTTCGAAATACATAAGTATAGGCTATTTTTAGAGTCCGTATGTGTGGGGAAACAAGAGATAGGGTTGATTTCGGATCCCTCTACCAAGGGCCACGAAATTCCCCCCTCTTCCTCCATATATACAGCCCTGAGGGCATCGTTTAGACTTTGGGTTTTGTTTAGATTAAAAGTTCGCCATAGCTGCAACTTCGCGTACTTCGTTTGTGTTCAACGACCAGACAAAGGCGTCACAGAACCCCACCTTGATCAATAAAGCTTTCATCTTATATTCGCAATATCCAGATTGCAATCTTAGTTTCTTGCTTGTTCTTCGTTTGCTCGCAGGAAACAGACCCTCGTGGTCAGGTTGATCGTGCCCCGGCGTGGTCAATAACCTCTCAGAGTTGGTTTAGCGATTGCTAAGGCGCGACGTCCTCGCACGTTCGTAGTCGGATCGTCAAAGTCGACTTCCACCAAAGCGAAATCCACCATCTCATCGAAAGACGGGACACCTTTGCCTCTATCAATTTTGTTCCTTCTCCCTACCCTTTTTTTCTGACAAGCCCTTAGGGGCTTGCCTATGCAATATTCGGACATACCCGACACGCTACCTGCGCTCATAATACCTGGGGGCTTCTCTACCAAGAAGTTTATATCAAACGGGCCTCATGCCCAAAACATGTGTGATGCTTCCGCACGAACCTTTTATACAACATTATATGCATCGATATGACTTAAGTTTTGGCCAAGCTGGGTTGCCTGGCTCCTGTGCTTACCCCTACGTTCCCGTTCATTCGGCTAGGTGGTAAAGGGAGCACCTCTGCGATTGTTACTGCCGGGTCAGCCGGATGTGTACCTCAGACTGGGTGAAGCTGAAAGCTAGCGTTCTTAAGGGAATATTCAGTCGGTGAACTAAAAGATGATCTTTCTTATTTATTCATTCGCCCCCAGATGCTTTTATGCTCTTTCCGGTAGTTCGGACATGCACTTTAGGGCATGCCTCCCAGGGAAAGGAACCCCTAACAGAACTATTCTCTCTAGAAGATGTTTCTTACTAACCATGTAATATAACATAACTAGTTGGGCACTTGTCTGCTAAAGCACTTATGACCCCTACGCCTTGTCTCCATGCATGCCCCGGTTCTTACATAACCGAGAGGGTATTCGGACACACTCCGGACTATAGGGTCCAGAGGTCGAAGCGAAAAGGTCCGCAATGACAAACGATCTACAATCCGGCTAGAAGGCATTTTTATGTCATTTTTACAGAGTCAACCCGACTCGGCATATTCTTCTTCAATGCCATCCAACAGGCGGTCTAATTTACAGTCCTGTTGGGAATACTTTGCAGCCAGCTCCACCTGGCCATATGCTAAGCTGACCGGGACCTCCTTTCCGTCCGGACCTATAGGGCCGACCTCGGCCATGTGGTTTGGGTCAGCCTTCGTGTACCGAGTCTTCACCATGGCCCAGGCCTCCCTGGCACCTTGACGGCAAGCCGATATCTTCCACAACCGGAAGCGCTGCCGCACTCCCTCCAGCTTCTTGGTAAGCTCCTCAAGGCCTTCGGGCACGGAGAGGGATGGCCACATAGCCTGGATGACGCTTTGCATTGCCTGCTGAACTCGTTCGTGTAGTTGCAACAGCTCGGGAAAAAGGTCTCCCGATGAACCGGGCATTTCCTCCGCCGGACGACCTGTCAGCAGACCTACCGACATAGCTCTGTCAATCGACTTCCTCGCCGAATTCTTTTTTCGAAGATTCGTTCAAGCACTTACTAAAAATGTCGCGTCGAAGTCACTGATTCTCCTTTACGGCAGAAGACAGCTGAATACGAACATCTTTCAGTTCCTCCCCTAGCTGGGTATTGACGTCTTGAAGCTTGTTCTTCTCTTGCCTCACCCTCCTCAGCACGCTCTCGCCAGCCTTTAGTTGGTGTAGGAGTTGTTGCTGGTCCGGATTTACTCTTGCCTCATCTGCATTATTATCGTCAAGGTTGCATGCCTGCCGCATTTCAAAAAGGAAGTACCTTTCGAAGCATATATTACCTGCGGGCGTCCCCTTGACATTCTCTGAAGTGGCCAATGTGGCCTCGAGCTGAGCCTTGCACTATTCGAGCTCCTGGGACAATTGCGTGTTCTTCTTTTTAAGACACAACATAGCACATGATCCTTCAAACAGTTATCTTCACTGTTTCAAGTCTCGGGGGCTACTTACATATATAACCTTCAATTTTACTCACCTATATGTCTTTCACATACTGCTCCGTGGATCTGGCTAGACCATTTTGAGCAGCACGGAGATAAGCATCTCCTGTATTAAAGGCGTCCAACGCCTCTGGGGAAAAACACGTGTCACGAAGAACAGTCTGGTGACGCCTGTGGTTCAGGGCACTCTCCACCTCTGAATTGGTGGCAGATAGCCCGTCGGCGCCCTCTGTCGGAGGAGCGCCCGAGGATCGTCCCGTGTCCGCCTCCGCTTCCGGACCCAGCCTCGAACCTTGGCCGGCGGACATAGTCCGACGGGCTCTCTTCTTTCTAAGAAAATCATGAGCATTAGTAAGACTCAAGGGCATAAACCCTAGGCGTTAAATCCACACGCCATACTGTTGCGCGGGAATCTCGATCCGGTCCGCACTTCTTTTTGGCCTGCCTGGCTTCAGCGGCCCTTGTTGGCTGCCCACCATGGTGATGAGGACATCAATACAATTGTTACACCCACAGCCCCTGCTGCTATACATACTGGACCAATTACTAGAGCTCGTGCACGCCAACTAAATTACCAGGTACTTTCGTTTCTTGGTAATGATTCTAATGTTCATGAGAATATGATGCTGCCTAAATTGGATACATTTGTTTTGCTTACAAATGAAGGGCCTAGCTTGGAGAAGGATGAACATTGGAGCAAGAACAAGCATGGAGATGATGGCATGCGCAAGGGGAACAAGAACGGAGTTACAAGTGATGATTTCAGGACTTTGACGCCACCATAATGGGTGCATGAAGCCTTGGACAAAATATACAAGATGCCACTTCATAAATTTCGTCCCGAGGCTATTTTAGGTGCTGCGTCACCTTATTATTGGGCCAGGCCCATGTAATTTCGAAATACATAAGTATAGGCTATTTTTAGAGTCCGTATGTGTGGGGAAACAAGAGATAGGGTTGATTTCGGACCCCTCCACCAAGGGCCACGAAATTCCCCCCTCTTCCTCCATATATACAGCCCTTAGGGCATCGTTTAGACTTTGGGTTTTGTTTAGATTAAAAGTTCGCCATAGCTGCAACTTCGCGTACTTCGTTTGTGTTCAACGACCAGACAAAGGTGTCACAGAACCCCACCTTGATCAATAAAGCTTTCATCTTATATTCGCAATATCCAGATTGCAATCTTAGTTTCTTGCTTGTTCTTCGTTTGCTCGCAGGAAACAGACCCTCGTGGTCAGGTTGATCGTGCTCAGGCGTGGTCAATAACCTCTCGGAGTTGGCTTAGCGATTGCTAAGGCGCGACGTCCTCGCACGTTCGTAGTCGGATCGTCAAAGTCGACTTCCACCAAAGCGATATCCATCATCTCATCGAAAGACGGGACACCTCCGCCTCTATCAAGTGGTATCAGATTTCCAGGTTGCTCGGTGAGATTTTATAGTTTTTCGTAGTTTAGATCGAGTCTGTTCTTCATACCTACAGTCCACGAAAAAGCCACAAAAAAAATTTAGGGTTAGTTCATAATATCCAAACAAATCTGAGCCTTTGCATAATCTTTTTAGGGTTTTGCTTTGTTGAATTTGCGGTTGCATCGTCGGTCTAGTTGCTGGTCTTAGAGTCTAGTCTTTTAGAGTTTCGAGTTCTGGTCATAAGTTGTCACGCGCCGCCGCACCATCATCATAGCCCCTGCCATCTACCACCACCGCTTATCCGCCACCGCTCCGAATCCGTATCCATATACCACCACCAATCCGTGTCCATATACCACCACCGATCCATATCCATATACTACCACCGCTACCACCACCGCTGCCATATACCACCACCATATATCCACCACCAATCCGAGTTACTGTCATATTAGGTTTGTTTCCGAGATCCATCTAGTTTCCGATTCGTGTTTCCTTGCCGGAGTAGGTTTCGGAAAAAAAAAGAGTCGGGTAGCCACGCTCCGTTTAGGCCCAAAATTTTTCGAAAATGCATTTTTCGAAAAAAATTCTGGCTATCCTATTTTTAGGTGTTTCTGAGTGTTTTGAGACAGGTGCCATTATAGGAAGTTTTTTTGACCCGTTTCCAATTTTTGGGTCCGGGCAGTCAAAAAAAAAATTGGTCGAAAAAAAAAATTTCGTGCCCATCCTGTCAGTTTGACCTAGGAAGAGTTTTGAGACACTCGCCATTATAGTGATTTTTCGCAAAAAAAAAGCAGCGCAAAAAAAAAGAGCGCAAAAAAAAGAGCGAAAAAAAATTCAGAGTGTGCTTTTCCCTTGTTTACGTGTCGCGCCGTGATTTTGTTGGTGTTCTAGGCTCGCGTCTCTAGCACAGTCTAGCCTAGGACCAGCACAGTACCGTCGTTGAGCGTTTATTCAACTTTGCATCTCTGAATTGATTATTGCTGGCCCTTTTTGCTACCATACTATAAGCCTTCCCAGCTCCACATACATCTACGTCGTGTGTTTGACTCTCCCTGGTAATCGCTCTATCCAAGCTTTGAGAGTTTTTGACTACAACGGTTGCCGATCACCGCCTGCTGCTGGGTAAGAACTGGTAAGAATTTGAGATTTGCTTGACGGATTTGTGATACACCACCACCACTTCTTAGTAGTCTGTAGGATCATATTCTTGTGTGTTTCTATTGCTGCTAACCATGCCAGGATCACAAGCCGATGAGATTGACTGGGAGAACTTATCGAACAAGGAGCTTCATGATAAGTTTCAGCAAATGATGACTGAACAGGTACAAGATGTGCTGAACAATTTTGAAGAGGCCATGGAGAAGATCACTGGCCTTGAGAAGACGTTCGAAACAAAGCTCGATAACAGATTTAATGAACTGCTTGCGCGTCTTCCACCACCGGCTGCACCTGTCGTACCTCTGCAACAACAACAACTACGCCCCCTTCCGAATCAGTATGGACGAGCACAACGTGTTCCTATTGAGCTAGGACAAAATTCTGGTGCCGCTGTTACTGCTGTGGGTGCTTCTTTGGCTCCTGCTACTGCTCCTGCTGGTACCCAGGATGATGATGAGTATGCGGGCGATTATGAGGATGAGGTTGATCAAAATCAGATCTACGAGCAGCCACCAGCACCACCACCAGCAGGTCGACCTCAGGTATATATTCGTAATGGTAGGCCTGCACCACCACCTCAGGTACGAGATGATGTCCATATTCCTAAACTGAAATTGAATATTCCACCATTTGAGGGTAGATATGTTCCTGATATATATCTTACTTAGGAGTTAGAAACTGAACAACGATTTA
This sequence comes from Triticum aestivum, assembly GCF_018294505.1. NCBI lineage: Eukaryota > Viridiplantae > Streptophyta > Magnoliopsida > Poales > Poaceae > Triticum > Triticum aestivum. Next base: position 362,826,199 of record NC_057798.1, on the reverse strand, counting down.
CATGTTTACAATATCCTGAGGAGAGACGAGTTGCTGCTGCTGTTTGTGCTTTCACTAGTTTTGCATGTGTATGGTGGTCTGAACATTGTAGATTATATCCTACTCCAACTACTTGGGCTGCTTTGAAAACTGCTATGCGTACGCGTTGGGTTCCACCATATTATCAACGTGAATTGCTTCAAAAATTGCAGCGTTTAAGACAAGGGAAAAATTCTGTAGAAGAATATTATCAGGAATTACAAACTGGCATGATTAGATGTGGTATTGTTGAGGAGAATGAAGCTATGCTTGCACGTTTTCTGGGTGGATTAAATAGAGAGATTCAGACCATTCTAGACTATAAGGAGTATACTAATATCACTCGTTTATTCCATCTTGCTTGTAAAGCTGAACGTGAAGTGCAGGATCGACAAGCATTGGGCCGAACTAACTTTTCTGCAGGCCGACCTTCATCATGGACACCACGTGCATCTTCTACTTCAACTGCACCAGCACCTCCATCCGGTGCCACCTCCAGCCGTGATACAAGAAAACAGGCACAACCACCATTATCTGCCAAGAGCGCACCTGCGGGGCCTGCACAGCGTTCTTCTTCTTCCATGGCATCAACAGGGCACACAAGTGATATTATTTGTCGTCGTTGTAAGGGAGGAGGTCATTATGCGAGAGAATGCAAATCTTCGCGTGTGATGATTGCTACCGCGGATGGTGGATATGAGTCTGCTAGTGACTATGATGAGGAGACTTTGGCTCTTATTACACGTGAAGAACATGGTGGAGATGATTCTGATCATGAGACGCAATACATGGCTCCTGAAGACGCTGACAGGTATGAATGTTTAGTTGCTCAACGTGTTTTGAGTGTGCAGGTCACACAAGCTGAGCAAAATCAGAGGCACAATTGATGAGGACATCAATACGATTGTTACACCCACAGCCCCTGCTGCTATACATACTGGACCAATTACTAGAGCTCGTGCACGCCAACTAAATTACCAGGTACTTTCGTTTCTTGGTAATGATTCTAATGTTCATGAGAATATGATGCTGCCTAAATTGGATACATTTGTTTTGCTTACAAATGAAGGGCCTAGCTTGGAGAAGGATGAACATTGGAGCAAGAACAAGCATGGAGATGATGGCATGCGCAAGGGGAACAAGAACGGAGTTACAAGTGATGATTTCAGGACTTTGAAGCCACCATAATGGGTGCATGAAGCCTTGGACGAAATATACAAGATGCCACTTCATAAATTTCGTCCCGAGGCTATTTTAGGTGCTGCGTCACCTTATTTTTGGGCCAGGCCCATGTAATTTCGAAATACATAAGTATAGGCTATTTTTAGAGTCCGTATGTGTGGGGAAACAAGAGATAGGGTTGATTTCGGACCCCTCCACCAAGGGCCACGAAATTCCCCCCTCTTCGTCCATATATACAGCCCTTAGGGCATCGTTTAGACTTTGGGTTTTGTTTAGATTAAAAGTTCGCCATAGCTGCAACTTCGCGTACTTCGTTTGTGTTCAACGACCAGACAAAGGCGTCACAGAACCCCACCTTGATCAATAAAGCTTTCATCTTATATTCGCAATATCCAGATTGCAATCTTAGTTTCTTGCTTGTTCTTCGTTTGCTCGCAGGAAACAGACCCTCGTGGTCAGGTTGATCGTGCTCCGGCGTGGTCAATAACCTCTCGGAGTTGGTTTAGCGATTGCTAAGGCGCGACGTCCTCGCACGTTCGTAGTCGGATCGTCAAAGTCGACTTCCACCAAAGCGATATCCATCATCTCATCGAAAGATCGGGACCCTCGCCTCTATCAGTTTTGGGCTGCGGCCAACTCTCAATAGCTTCAATCTTGGCTTTATCAACTTCAATTCCCTGTGGAGTAACAACATAGCCAAGAAAAGATACTCGGTCGGTGCAAAAGGTGCACTTCCCAAGGTTACCAAACAAACGTGCATCACGTAGAGCAATAAAAACAGCACGTAAATGTTCCAAATGTTCTTCCAAAGATCTGCTATAAATCAATATGTCATCAAAGTAAACTACCACAAATCGTCCAATGAAAGCACGTAAAACTTCGTTCATTAATCTCATGAAAGTACTAGGGGCATTAGTTAACCCAAAAGGCATGACTAACCACTCATATAATCCAAACTTAGTTTTAAATGCTGTTTTCCATTCATCTCCCAATTTCATACGAATTTGATGGTAGCCACTACGCAAATCAACTTTGGAGAATATTGTAGAGCCACTCAATTCATCAAGCATATCATCTAGCCTAGGAATAGGATGACGATAACGAATAGTAATATTATTAATGGCTCTACAATGAACACACATACGTGATGTACCATCCTTTTTCGGCACTAGAATAATAGGAACAGCACAAGGACTAAGGGATTCGCGTATATAACCTTTGTCGAGAAGCTCTTGTACTTGACGCATAATCTCCTTCGTCTCCTCTAGATTGGTACGGTATGGTGCACGGTTTGGCAGTGAAGCACCGGGAATTAAGTCAATCTGATGCTCAATCCCTCGAATAGGCGGTAATCCCGGTGGCACGTCTTGTGGAAAAACGTCAGCGAACTCCTGCAAAATGTTAGTGACAGCAGGAGGCAAAGAGGAAGGCACGTCCTCGAATGAAAATAATGCCTCTTTGCACACAAAAGCATAGCAAACAGATTTGCTGAAATCTAGCTCATCAATATCAGATTTGGTGGCAAATAAACATGCACTTTTCAATTTAATTTCAGAAGCAACACTAGATGGTTTATTATTAGTCTTCATTTGTTGCTCAAATTCTTTTGCCACAATCTGATTTTCACTCTTATTCGTCTCCTGTTTTGCTTTATTAGCTCTATTAATATCATCTTTCAAAATGGAATCAGGAGTCATAGGAAGCAAAGTAATATTTTTATCCTTATGAACAAGAGTATAGTGATTGTTTCTACCATGGTGTACAGAATTTTTATCAAATTGCCATGGTCTACCAAGTAATAAGGAACATGCTTGCATAGGTACCACATCACAATCAACATAATCAGCATATGTAGAGATACTAAAATTGATAGAGGCAAAGGTGTCCCGTCTTTCGATGAGATGGTGGATTTCGCTTTGGTGGAAGTCGGCTTTGACGATCCGACTACGAACGTGCGAGGACGTCGCGCCTTAGCAATCGCTAAACCAACTCCGAGAGGTTATTGACCACGCCGGAGCACGATCAACCTGACCACGAAGGTCTGTTTCCTGCGAGCAAATGAAGAACAAGCAAGAAACTAAGATTGCAATCTGGATATTGCGAATATAAGATGAAAGCTTTATTGATCAAGGTGGGGTTCTGTGACGCCTTGGTCTGGTCGTTGAACACAAACGAAGTACGTGAAGTTGCAGCTATGGCGAACTTTTAATCTAAACAAAACCCAAAGTCTAAACGATGCCCTAAGGGCTGTATATATGGAGGAAGAGGGGGGAAATTTCGTGGCCCTTGGTGGAGGGGTCCGAAATCAACCCTATCTCTTGTTTCCCCACACATACGGACTCTAAAAATAGCCTATACTTATGTATTTCGAAATTACATGGGCCTGGCCCAATAATAAGGTGACGCAGCACCTAAAATAGCCTCGGGACGAAATTTATGAAGTGGCGTCTTGTATATTTCGTCCAAGGCTTCATGCACCCATTATGGTGGCTTCAAAGTCCTGAAATCATCACTTGTAACTCCGTTCTTGTTTCCCTTGCGCATGCCATCATCTCCATGCTTGTTCTTGCTCCAATGTTCATCCTTCTCCAAGCTAGGCCCTTCATTTGTAAGCAAAACAAATGTATCCAATTTAGGCAGCATCATATTCTCATGAACATTAGAATCATTACCAAGAAACGAAAGTACCTGGTAATTTAGTTGGCGTGCACGAGCTCTAGTAATTGGTCCAGTATGTATAGCAGCAGGGGCTGTGGGTGTAACAATTGTATTGATGTCCTCATCACATTTCTTTTGGCCAAAGATGAGACGGGATGTTGAGCGTTTTATTGCTCGCTGCACTACATGTCAAAAAGCTAAGTCACGACTCAATCCTCATGGTTTATATATGCCTTTGCCTGTACCTAGTGTTCCTTGGGAGGATATATCTATGGACTTTGTTTTAGGTTTACCTCGAACAAAGAAGGGGAGGGATAGCATATTTGTTGTCGTGGATAGATTCTCGAAAATGGCACACTTTATACCATGTCATAAAAGCGATGATGCTGTTAATGTTGCTGATTTGTTCTTTCGTGAAATTATTCGCTTGCATGGTGTGCCAAATACTATTGTTTCAGATCGTGATACTAAATTTCTTAGCCACTTTTGGAGATGTTTATGGGCTAAGTTGGGGACTAAACTGCTTTTTAGTACTACTTGTCACCCCCAAACTGATGGACAAACTGAAGTAGTCAATAGAATGTTGTCTACTATGCTTAGGGCTGTTTTGAAGAATAATAAGAAAATGTGGGAGGAATGCTTGCCTCATATTGAATTTGCTTATAATCGTTCATTGCATTCTACTACTAAGATATGCCCTTTTGAAGTTGTGTATGGTTTCCTACCTCGTGCACCTATTGATTTGTTGCCTCTTCCATCTTCGGAGAAGGTTAATTTTGATGCTAAACAACGTGCTGAATTGATTTTAAAAATGCATGAGTTAACTAAGGAAAACATTGAGCGCATGAATGCTAAATATAAACTTGCTGGAGATAAGGGTAGAAAACATGTTGTGTTTGCACCTGGAGATCTTGTTTGGTTACATTTGCGTAAGGATAGATTTCCTGATTTGCGCAAATCAAAGTTAATGCCTCGTGCTGATGGTCCCTTTAAGGTGTTAGAGAAAATAAATGATAATGCATATAAACTTGAGCTGCCTGCAGATTTTGGGGTTAGTCCCACTTTTAACATTGCAGATTTGAAGCCTTATTTGGGTGAGGAAGATGAACTTCCGTCGAGGACGACTTCATTTCAAGAAGGGGAGGATGATGAGGACATCAATACAATTGTTACACCCACAGCCCCTGCTGCTATACATACTGGACCAATTACTAGAGCTCGTGCACGCCAACTAAATTACCAGGTACTTTCGTTTCTTGGTAATGATTCTAATGTTCATGAGAATATGATGCTGCCTAAATTGGATACATTTGTTTTGCTTACAAATGAAGGGCCTAGCTTGGAGAAGGATGAACATTGGAGCAAGAACAAGCATGGAGATGATGGCATGCGCAAGGGAAACAAGAACGGAGTTACAAGTGATGATTTCAGGACTTTGAAGCCACCATAATGGGTGCATGAAGCCTTGGACGAAATATACAAGACGCCACTTCATAAATTTCGTCCCGAGGCTATTTTAGGTGCTGCGTCACCTTATTATTGGGCCAGGCCCATGTAATTTCGAAGTACATAAGTATAGGCTATTTTTAGAGTCCGTATGTGTGGGGAAACAAGAGATAGGGTTGATTTCGGACCCCTCCACCAAGGGCCACGAAATTCCCCCCCCTCTTCCTCCATATATACAGCCCTTAGGGCATCGTTTAGACTTTGGGTTTTGTTTAGATTAAAAGTTCGCCATAGCTGCAACTTCGCGTACTTCGTTTGTGTTCAACGACCAGACAAAGGCGTCACAGAACCCCACCTTGATCAATAAAGCTTTCATCTTATATTCGCAATATCCAGATTGCAATCTTAGTTTCTTGCTTGTTCTTCGTTTGCTCGCAGGAAACAGACCTTCGTGGTCAGGTTGATCGTGCTCCGGCGTGGTCAATAACCTCTCGGAGTTGGTTTAGCGATTGCTAAGGCGCGACGTCCTCGCACGTTCGTAGTCGGATCGACAAAGTCGACTTCCACCAAAGCGAAATCCACCATCTCATCGAAAGACGGGACACCTTTGCCTCTATCACACCATAATGGGTGCATGAAGCCTTGGACGAAATATACAAGATGCCACTTCATAAATTTCGTCCCGAGGCTATTTTAGGTGCTGCGTCACCTTATTATTGGGCCAGGCCCATATAATTTCGAAATACATAAGTATAGGCTATTTTTAGAGTCCGTATGTGTGGGGAAACAAGAGATAGGGTTGATTTCGGACCCCTCCACCAAGGGCCACGAAATTCCCCCCTCTTCCTCCATATATACAGCCCTTAGGGCATCGTTTAGACTTTGGGTTTTGTTTAGATTAAAAGTTCGCCATAGCTGCAACTTCGCGTACTTCGTTTGTGTTCAACGACCAGACAAAGGCGTCACAGAACCCCACCTTGATCAATAAAGCTTTCATCTTATATTCGCAATACCAGATTGCAATCTTAGTTTCTTGCTTGTTCTTCGTTTGCTCGCAGGAAACAGACCCTCGTGGTCAGGTTGATCGTGCTCTGGCGTGGTCAATAACCTCTCGGAGTTGGTTTAGCGATTGCTAAGGCGCGACGTCCTCGCACGTTCGTAGTCGGATCGTCAAAGTCGACTTCCACCAAAGCGATATCCATCATCTCATCGAAAGACGGGACACCTCCGCCTCTATCACATGGGCTCGGCCTTCCGTCTCAAGGATTTACCCTGTGGAACGCTGTTAGTACACGGCATGCAAGATAAAACATGAGAATACTGGGACTTTGGTCTTAGTTACCTTGGAGGCTGGAAGTAGTCCGGGATAGTCGGCCGTGATGGCCACTAAGGAGTTATCCTTGCTCAATTGATGAAATACTCCATCAATCAACTCCACGCATAACTCCGGATCTTCTTGGGAGTCCGGATCAAGGGGCCGTTCCGGGTCCTCGGGTTGTGGAGCAGGGATGTTTACTTCTTTCACAGCCTGGCAGCTCCTGCATTCGAACATTACTAGTCTAAGTACTCAACTACAGGAATGTCACAAACGGATAGGCAAGTGAAAGTGTCCGCTCACCCAACTAGGTGGATTGTACATAGAGAATCCGCCTTCCGGGTTGACATGGAGGAATTCTTCCTCTTCCCCCTTGTACAAAGCGGATAAGATTCTCGTTAAAGTGGCGGCCGAGTCTGGCCCCTTGCGACCGCACCGGGTAGCGTCATCCTCCCCGTTGAAATCCCACATGGGGTGGCCTCTGTATTGAAGCGGCTGCACCCCTCGCGTAATGCATACAACCATGACCTTAATCATGGTCAGTCCAGAATGAGCCAACAACCTTATCCGGCTCATCAGGTACAAGACGTCCCTGTCAGCTTCCCTCTGAGGGTTCCGTGGGCGCCAACTCAGGCACTTCTTCAACAGGCATTATTGAACTCGGGGAGGCCGATCTATACAGGGTCCGGCAGGGGGACGTCATCTATATAAAACCACTCCGAGGGCCAGTCTTCGGACGCCCTCTTTGGGGTGCCGGATAGATATCCGGTCCCGGCGATGCGCCATAGTTTGGCTCCGCCCACCTGATAAATAGACCCCTCCTAAGAACGGGGCACAAGGCAAAACAACCTCTTCCACAGCGTGAAATGGGCCTCAACACCCAAGAACAGCTCGCAGAGGGCCACAAAGCCCATGATGTGCAAAATGGAGGCGGGCGTGAGGTTATGTAGCTGGAGGCTGTAGAACTCTAGCAACCCTCAGAGAAACGGATGAATTGGAAATCCTAGTCCTCTCATTAAATAAGGGACTAGGCATACCCGCTCTCCTTGAGAGGGATTGGGAACGCCCTCCGCCTGCTCTCCGCCACTATAGGCAGCAATCCCGGCTCGAACTGGGACCATATATGCTGGGGGGAGAAGCCCTTTGGACTGAAGTGCTACTAACTTGCTATGCGGGACGGAGCACCGCCCCCAATCTCCAGGCCGAGGGCTGGAGGGGCGAGAGGAGGAGCGGCACCGACTGGCCATGATGGAATGGATCTCTGTCAAAGGCGCTCTGATGAAGACTCGCGGAGGGAAGATGGTGCGAATTGGATCTAAATCCCGTCTCTTTTATGGGCGGCTCATTAACGCAACCGGGGGGGTAAGTGAAAAGAAAACCCCCTGGCTTTTCGCATTCGTTTGACGCGTGGAAGATGGTCATTATGGAGCACAGAAGCCGAGGAGGACAGCACACACTAGAAGCCGGACACTATTCGACGGATACAGATAATTTGCAGGAGAACCCGCCTTGCAATGCCGAAGACAACTTGCGCGCCGGACTCGTCGTCATTGAAGCCTGGTTCAGGGGCTACTGAGGGAGTCCTGGATTAGGGGGTGTCCGGATGGCCGGACTAAGACCTTTGGCCGGACTCCCGGACTATGAAGATACAAGATTGAAGACTCCGTCCCGTGTCCGGATGGGACTTTCCTTGGCGTGGAAGGCAAGCTTGGCGATACGTTACGAAGATCTCCTCCCCATTGTAACCGACTCTGTGTAACCCTAGCCCTCTCCGATGTCTATATAAACCGGAGAGTTTTAGTCCGTAGGACGAACAACAATCATACTATAGGCTAGCTTCTAGGGCTTAGCCACTCCGATCTCGTGGTAGATCTACTCTTGTACTACCCATATCATCAATATTAATCAAGCAGGAGTAGGGTTTTACCTCCATCGAGAGGGCCCGAACCTGGGTAAAAACATCGTGTTCCTTGTCTCCTGTTACCATCCGCCTAGACGCACAGTTCGGGACCCCCTACCCGAGATCCGCCGGTTTTGACACCGACAATGGGTTTTCTATGTACAACCCCACAAGCTGGGTAACTCGTCATTCTTTCCCCAGCTTTACTTATTGTGGCGTTTTTTGCCAAGATTATTTAGCTTGATATTTTTGAGCAGGAACTGAGGAGGGACGTAGAAGGAATCTCCAGCCCCTCCCCGTAGCCAGAGGACCCAGGAAGGGCCCTCGATCCAGGGCTCAAAGAAGATCCGGACATTACCGTGGAGCTTGTCAACGGGACATTTTACCAGGCAAGTTGCGATGGCGCCTCAGTGGCTATTACCGCCGACTATCCCGGACTGCTACCCACGTCGCGTGTAAGCCAAGCCGAAAACCCTATCCTCCGAAGGGGATTCCTTTCTAATGTCATGCCCTGCACCTGAAGTGTCGTGTTTTTGTAGAGATGATGATCGGAACGCGGGGCCGAGCCCCTAGGGGCTCGTCGGCAACGGGTATCCGGATCGGGCAGACTTAAGAGGAAGGCGGTTAGGGCCGAAACGCCGCTACAGAGGTATGGTAAAAACCTGTTCTGTGATTATTGTATTTGAAATGTGAGAGCGTCCTTCGTGTCCTGGCAGGAAGAGGAGTAGCCGGACTATATCCGGGAATCCTGCCAATCACGCCTCCACCAGCCGGATTCCAGAGGCGGCTTCGTTAGAGGAGGTGGACGTGGGGCCGATGCCGCATTGTCCTCCGACAGAGGACGTGGATATGTTCTCCGCCACGAATTCCGAAGTAGAGAGTGCCATGAATCACCGGTGCCGATGATCCGTACTTCTCCACAACATCTTTTCCGAAGAGGCATTTAATGCTTTCAATTCGGGGGACGCGTACATCCGAGCTGCTCAAGGTGGGCTCGCCCGAGCGACGGACCAGTATACCAAAGATATACGGGTAAGAAAATTTGATAAGCATGTATAGCAGTAGCCCCTGAGACTTGAAACGGTTGGAACAACTGTTTTAAGGATCAATTTATGCACAGGTCCTTGTAGATAAGAATGAGCAATTGTCTCGGGAGCTGGAGGAGTGCAAGACCCAGCTGAGGGCCACGGTTGCCAAGTTAGAGGAATCCCAGAAGGCCTCATCTGGTAATATTTGTCTCATTTGTACGGAGATGTACTAGTTAGTAAGTGGCTCGTATGATAAGTCTAACAGAAAACTCTGCAGACATTCCCGGGGTGAATCCGGAGTTTGTAGGAGAGGATGAGTCGCATCTCCGAAGGCAGCTAAAGGCTGGCGAGCGTGTTCTTACGCAAGTTAGGCAGGAGAAGAATAATCTTCAAGATGCCAATATTCGTCTGGACGTGGAATTAAAAGATGTCCGCGCTCAGCTGGCGGACTCTGTGAAGGAGAACAAAAGGCTTCGTCGCGGCATTTATAGTAAGTGCCTAGACGAACTGTAATATAGCTCGGCAAGGAAGCATATTGAAAGAATTTTTATTTGTAGGTATGTTGACGGGTCATCTTGAAGAAGAGATGCCCGCGTCTGCAGGCGATTTGCTGCAAGACCTCTCACAACTGCACGAGCGAGCTCAGCAGGTGATGCAGGGCATTGAACAGGCCTTGTGGCCATCAAGCCTCCTACCGAAGGGCATGGGGGAGCTTGTGGATATGCTCCAAGGAGCACGGTGGCACTTCCGATTGTGGAAGATGTCAGCCTACCGACAAGGTGCAAGAGAAGCCTAAGCTATGGTGAAGACGCGCTACACCAAGCTTGACCCGAACCATATGGCCGAAGTCGGACCGGCGGGGTCAGATGGACAAGAAATTCCTGTGAGTTTGGTGTATGATCAGGTAGCGTTAGCCGCAAAGTATTCCCAACATGATTGTAAGCTAGATAGCCTGTTGGGTGGTATAGAGGAGGAATATAGTCAGTCCAAGTGACTGTGTTATTCAATGGACATAAGTAGTCCCTAGCCGGATTAAAATCATTTGTCATGGCGGACCTTTTCGCTTCAGCCCCCGGATCCGACAGTCCGGGGTGTATCCGAATACCTGCTCAGTTATACAAAACCGGTGTATGAATGGAAACCAAGCGTAGGGGTCATAAGTGCTTGAACAGACAAGTATCCAACTAGCTATGTTATATTACATGGGTAGTAAGAAACATCTTCCAAGGAGAACAGTTCCGTTAGGGGTTCCTTTCCTTGGATACGCATGCGACGATGCACATGTCCGGACTGCGAACAAAGACGCGGGATACAAAACTTCTGGGGATTTTGCATTGTAATAAACGAAAAACATCTTTTGTTCACCGACCGAATATTCCCTTAAGAACGCTAGCTTTCGGCTTCACCAAGTCTGAGGTACACATCCAGTTGAACCGGCAGTAACAATCGCAGAGGTGCTCCCCTTATGCCCTAGCCGAATTAACGGGAATGTAGGGCATAAACACAAGAGCCAGGCAACCCAGCATGGCCACATCTTAAGTCATATCGATGCATATAATGGTGAAGAAAAGGCACATATGGAAGAAGAACACATATGTGATGGGAAAAAAGCCATTTAAAGTAATTATGTTTAGCTTCCATATAGGAAGCCCCCAGGTATTGCTTACACACATAGTGCGGCCTGAGTGATCCGGGCGTCCGTACTGTATTAAATACTTTGTGTGAAGAGGAAAAAGGTCGAGAAAGGAAAAAGGAGGGAGCATAATTTAAAAAGGAGGGGGTAAGGAGATGAACACTGAGTTCAGCGCTAGGCGTAGAATCTCCGGAGCCTGGCCGCGTTCCATGGGTTCAGCTCGAGCCTGTTATCGGATGCATTACGTAAGCGGTACGCTCCTCCAGTGAGAACTTTGTCAATGACAAAGGGACCTTCCCACTTAGGTTTGAGCTTGTCCTTCTTCGTCTCTGGTAGGCGTAGAACGAGTTCGCCAATATTATAAGTTTTGGCCCGCACTTCTCTGCTTTGGTACCGTCGAGCCTGCTGCTGATAGAATGCGGAGCGGGCTTTTGCAACGTCGCGCTCCTCCTCTAGGGCATCCAAGTTATCCTGCCGATCTAACTCGGCTTCCTTCTCTTCGTACATACGTACGCGAGGCGAATCATGTATTATGTCGCAAGGTAGTACTGCTTCCGCACCGTACACCATAAAAAAATGGTGTATATCCTGATAGAGGCAAAGGTGTCCCGTCTTTCGATGAGATGATGGATATCGCTTTGGTGGAAGTCGACTTTGATGATCCGACTACGAACGTGCGAGGACGTCGCGCCTTAGCAATCGCTAAACCAACTCCGACAGGTTATTGACCACGCCGGAGCACGATCAACCTGACCATGAGGGTCTGTTTCCTGCGAGCAAATGAAGAACAAGCAAGAAACTAAGATTGCAATCTGGATATTGCAAATTTAAGATGAAAGCTTTATTGATCAAGGTGGGGTTCTGTGACGCCTTTGTCTGGTCGTTGAACACAAACGAAGTACGCGAAGTTGCAGCTATGGCGAACTTTTAATCTAAACAAAACCCAAAGTCTAAACGATGCCCTAAGGGCTGTATATATGGAGGAAGAGGGGGGAATTTCGTGGCCCTTGGTGGAGGGGTCCGAAATCAACCCTATCTCTTGTTTCCCCACACATACGGACTCTAAAAATAGCCTATACTTATGTATTTCGAAATTACATGGGCCTAGCCCAATAATAAGGTGACGCAGCACCTAAAATAGCCTCGGGACGAAATTTATGAAGTGGCATCTTGTATATTTCGTCCAAGGCTTCATGCACCCATTATGGTGGCTTCAAAGTCCTGAAATCATCACTTGTAACTCCGTTCTTGTTCCCCTTGCGCATGCCATCATCTCGATGCTTGTTCTTGCTCCAATGTTCATCCTTCTCCAAGCTAGGCCCTTCATTTGTAAGCAAAACAAATGTATCCAATTTAGGCAGCATCATGTTCTCATGAACATTAGAATCATTATCAAGAAACGAAAGTACCTGGTAATTTAGTTGGCGTGCACGAGCTCTAGTAATTGGTCCAGTATGTATAGCAGCAGGGGCTGTGGGTGTAACAATTGTATTGATGTCCTCATCATCCTCCCCTTCTTGAAATGAAGTCGTCCTCGACGGAAGTTCATCCTCCTCACCCAAATAAGGCTTCAAATCTGCAATGTTAAAAGTGGGACTAACCCCAAAATCTGCAGGCAGCTCAAGTTTATATGCATTATCATTTATTTTCTCTAACACCTTAAAGGGACCATCAGCATGTGGCATTAGCTTTGATTTGCGCAAATCAGGAAATCTATCCTTACGCAAATGTAACCAAACAAGATCTCCAGGTGCAAACACAACATGTTTTCTACCCTTATCTCCAGCAAGTTTATATTTAGCATTCATACGCTCAATGTTTTCCTTAGTGATGAGGACATCAATACAATTGTTACACCCACAGCCCCTGCTGCTATACATACTGGACCAATTACTAGAGCTCGTGCACGCCAACTAAATTACCAGGTACTTTCGTTTCTTGGTAATGATTCTAATGTTCATGAGAATATGATGCTGCCTAAATTGGATACATTTGTTTTGTTTACAAATGAAGGGCCTAGCTTGGAGAAGGATGAACATTGGAGCAAGAACAAGCATGGAGATGATGGCATGCGCAAGGGGAACAAGAACGGAGTTACAAGTGATGATTTCAGGACTTTGAAGCCACCATAATGGGTGCATGAAGCCTTGGACGAAATATACAAGATGCCACTTCATAAATTTCGTCCCGAGGCTATTTTAGGTGCTGCGTCACCTTATTATTGGGCCAGGCCCATGTAATTTCGAAATACATAAGTATAGGCTATTTTTAGAGTCCGTATGTGTGGGGAAACAAGAGATAGGGTTGATTTCGGACCCCTCCACCAAGGGCCAC
>NC_057798.1:362794684-362812585 GCF_018294505.1 Triticum aestivum | reverse complement strand
TGCGTCACCTTATTATTGGGCCAGGCCCATGTAATTTCGAAATACATAAGTATAGGCTATTTTTAGAGTCCGTATGTGTGGGGAAACAAGAGATAAGGGTTGATTTCGGACCCCTCCACCAAGGGCCACGAAATTCCCCCCTCTTCCTCCATATATACAGCCCTTAGGGCATCGTTTAGACTTTGGGTTTTGTTTAGATTAAAAGTTCGCCATAGCTGCAACTTCGCGTACTTCGTTTGTGTTCAACGACCAGACAAAGGCGTCACAGAACCCCACCTTGATCAATAAAGCTTTCATCTTATATTCGCAATATCCAGATTGCAATCTTAGTTTCTTGCTTGTTCTTCGTTTGCTCGCAGGAAACAGACCCTCGTGGTCAGGTTGATCGTGCTCCGGCGTGGTCAATAACCTCTCGGAGTTGGTTTAGCGATTGGTAAGGCGCGACGTCCTCGCACGTTCGTAGTCGGATCGTCAAAGTCGACTTCCACCAAAGCGAAATCCACATCTCATCGAAAGACGGGACACCTTTGCCTCTATCAAAGATGTAATGCATAATTGTAAAGAAGGAAGAATGTGGAACAAGTTTGTTGTTAACGATGGATTTGTGTTTCGTGCTAACAAGCTATGCATTCCAGCTAGCTCCGTTCGTCTTTTGTTGTTGCAGGAGGCGCATGGAGGAGGATTAATGGGACACTTTGGCGTGAAGAAGACGGAGGACGTACTTGCTACACATTTCTTTTGGCCAAAGATGAGACGGGATGTTGAGCGTTTTATTGCTCGCTGCACTACATGTCAAAAAGCTAAGTCACGCCTCAATCCTCATGGTTTATATATGCCTTTGCCTGTACCTAGTGTTCCTTGGGAGGATATATCTATGGACTTTGTTTTAGGTTTACCTCGAACAAAGAAGGGGAGGGATAGCATATTTGTTGTCGTGGATAGATTCTCGAAAATGGCACACTTTATACCATGTCATAAAAGCGATGATGCTATTAATGTTGCTGATTTGTTCTTTCGTGAAATTATCCGCTTGCATGGTGTGCCAAATACTATTGTTTCAGATCGTGATACTAAATTTCTTAGCCACTTTTGGAGATGTTTATGGGCTAAGTTGGGGACTAAACTGCTTTTTAGTACTACTTGTCACCCCCAAACTGATGGACAAACTGAAGTAGTCAATAGAACGTTGTCTACTATGCTTAGGGCTGTTTTGAAGAATAATAAGAAAATGTGGGAGGAATGCTTGCCTCATATTGAATTTGCTTATAATCGTTCATTGCATTCTACTACTAAGATGTGCCCTTTTGAAGTTGTGTATGGTTTCCTACCTCGTGCACCTATTGATTTGTTGCCTCTTCCATCTTCGGAGAAGGTTAATTTTGATGCTAAACAACGTGCTGAATTGATTTTAAAAATGCATGAGTTAACTAAGGAAAACTGATAGAGGCAAAGGTGTCCCGTCTTTCGATGAGATGGTGGATTTCGCTTTGGTGGAAGTCGACTTTGACGATCCGACTACGAACGTGCGAGGACGTCGCGCCTTAGCAATCGCTAAACCAACTCCGAGAGGTTATTGACCACGCCGGAGCACGATCAACCTGACCACGAAGGTCTGTTTCCTGCGAGCAAACGAAGAACAAGCAAGAAACTAAGATTGCAATCTGGATATTGCGAATATAAGATGAAAGCTTTATTGATCAAGGTGGGGTTCTGTGACGCCTTTGTCTGGTCGTTGAACACAAACGAAGTACGCGAAGTTGCAGCT
The DNA here is from genome assembly GCF_018294505.1 of Triticum aestivum. Classification (NCBI taxonomy): domain Eukaryota; kingdom Viridiplantae; phylum Streptophyta; class Magnoliopsida; order Poales; family Poaceae; genus Triticum; species Triticum aestivum. Next base: position 362,810,820 of record NC_057798.1, on the reverse strand, counting down.
ATGGCGAACTTTTAATCTAAACAAAACCCAAAGTCTAAACGATGCCCTAAGGGGTGTATATATGGAGGAAGAGGGGGGGAATTTCGTGGCCCTTGGTGGAGGGGTCCGAAATCAACCCTATCTCTTGTTTCCCCACACATACGGACTCTAAAAATAGCCTATACTTATGTATTTCGAAATTACATGGGCCTGGCCCAATAATAAGGTGACGCAGCACCTAAAATAGCCTCGGGACGAAATTTATGAAGTGGCATCTTGTATATTTCGTCCAAGGCTTCATGCACCCATTATGGTGGCTTCAAAGTCCTGAAATCATCACTTGTAACTCCGTTCTTGTTCCCCTTGCGCATGCCATCATCTCCATGCTTGTTCTTGCTCCAATGTTCATCCTTCTCCAAGCTAGGCCCTTCATTTGTAAGCAAAACAAATGTATCCAATTTAGGCAGCATCATATTCTCATGAACATTAGAATCATTACCAAGAAACGAAAGTACCTGGTAATTTAGTTGGCGTGCACGAGCTCTAGTAATTGGTCCAGTATGTATAGCAGCAGGGGCTGTGGGTGTAACAATTGTATTGATGTCCTCATCAGACATACATACCAGTAATGCAACGAGGAATATACTGAAATCTTGCCTGAATATCATGGTTCAAACCACCAAAAAATCTATTCAATGTATCATCCTCAGATTCTTCTATGTCACAATGATGCATATAAGATTTGAACTCTTGGTAGTAAGCATGAACAGTGTTACTGCCTTGTTTTAATTGCTCCAATTTGCGACGCAATTCACGACGATAGTAAGGAGGAAAAAATTGTTGTCTCATTACAGCTTTCAAAACTTTCCAAGTTGTGGGTTGGTTATCAATGTTTTTCTTACAATGTACACTCCACCAAACAGAAGCAAAACCAGTAAATGCTCTAATGGTAGCTCGTACTCTCTCAAGTTCAGAAAAATCATGGTGACTAAAAACTTGTTCTACTTCAAGCTCCCAAGCTAGATAAATAGCAGGATTAAATCTACCCTCAAATGATGGTAAAGAGATAACCTGACCATATGCTTGTGTGTGTTGTCCCAACTCTCGTGATGGTGAAGATGTGTCCGTCATCCAAGAACTTCTATCTCTGGAACCTGTCATGATTAGTAGAAACAAGAACCAAAATTCGAGAATAATGTTCCTATGAACTACTAGGATGTGGTTGTAAAGTGCTCACAGTAAAGCAAATATCAATATCTTACAAGTTCTTACCATGTGGCAGGTGGTGACAGGCAACCAGCGGTGTCAAATAACTCCGAAGATTGTGTAAAACGATTGCCAGGGGAACGTACGTATACACGGTGTAGAAATATGTGGAGCTGGGTTGGCTATATATGGTAGCAAAAGATTAACAATAATCAATTCAAAGATGCAATGTTGAATAAACGCTCAACGACGGTACTGTGCTGGTCCTAGGCTAGACCGTACTAGAGACGCGAGCCTAGAACACTAATGAGGTCACGGCGTAGCACAACTAGCATCAATGAATGATACTAAGTAGCTCTTGACAGCAAGATATAAGTGAAGATCACAACGGCAGTGAAGATAATGATGAAAAACAACTGCCAAGCAGGATATACAACAACTCTCTCTCCAACTTTCCTCTTGAAAAGTTTGAGACAATTTTCTGATAAATTCTTTCAAAGAATGCTACTAACTCAAGCTTTCCAATGCAAAAAGAATCACTCAATTCCGAGTTGATATGAGGAGTCAAAGAATTCTAAAACTGGCCTGAAAAATTGGAACAACCTATGTTCATGAACTTCGGAGGGAAAAAAGACCTATTTAGAAGCCAATTTTGAGGTATCAAATATTGAACAAGCTTCTGCAACTATTTAGATGCGGCTCATCGCTAGCTTCAATTTGAGTACTCACGGAGCCAAAACGGACTTCGTATAAGGAAGATACACCTGTTTTACTGAACAGTGCGCAAAACAGATTCCAATCCGAATTCAGATACGAGATTGATTCTAGATAGATCCAATTTTTTTTCTTCTCTCTTTTTTTTCTCACGCTTTTTTTTTCTTTTTCTTCTCTCTCTTTTTCTTTTTTTTCCTTTTTTCTCTTTTTTTTCTCTATCTTCTTTTTTTTCTTTCCAAGACAAACTAGATAAGATGCAGATTCGATCAGGCGAAGATGTGAATGACCTCAACTATGATTATGACAATGAACAGTGCGTAGCATGTGGTGGAAATTAATAGATGGGATGGTGGACAGCGGAAGGGATAATGATGCAGCGGCGGCGTGACTAATGTGAACAGAACTCGAAACTCTAAAGGAACTAGACGCTAAGACCAGCAACTGACACGACGATGCAACCGATAATTCAACTATGCAAGCAATGAATAGAAAATTGCAAAGGCTCAGACTGGCTTGGATAAAGGATGAACAGATCTAACTTTTTTTGTGTGGCTTTTTCTTGGACAATAGGTAAGAAAATAAATCTAACCTAGGAAAACTGGAAATTCTCACCGAGCAACCTGAAAACTGATACCACTTGATAGAGGCGAGGGTCCCGATCTTTCGATGAGATGATAACTATCGATTTGGTGGAGACGACTTTGATGATCCGACTACAAACGTGCACGACGTTGCGTCTTAGCAATCGCTAAACCAACTCCGAGAGGTTATTGACCACGCCGGAGCACAATCAACCTGACCACGAAGGTCTATTCCTGCAAGCAATCGAAGAACAAGCAAGAATATGATAAAAGCAATCTGAATATTGCGAGTATATATGAAGTATTGATAAAGGTGGGGATCCGTAAGCGGTCTTGGCCTGGTCGTTGGACACAAACGAAGTACACGAAGTTGCAATGGCTAACTTTTAACTAAACAAATCCCAAGGAAAAGCTACTAGATGGATCTACTTATATAGGAGCAAGGGGTGGCGGCCAAGGAGGTGGGAGGACGTCCCAAGGCAGCCTAAAACTAAATCTAGGTCGTACAAGGCCAATGGGCCCAAGTGGAGGTGATGTAACACCTTTGGACTTGTAGTTTGACTCGGATTCTGCTGCAGCATCAGATTGTTTCGTCCACAACTCAACGCTCCGGACGAATTTGAAGGTGATTCCAATTGGGTTGGAAAGTGCACGAAATCTAGTTTCCAACAAAAAAAGAATCACCCAATTCGGAGTCCGTATGAAAAACTTGTGTGCGTTTTGAGTCAGGTATGTCTGTGCAGTCCGAATCTGAATCCAGAACGTGAGAGACTTGGACTCTATCTTCTCTTGGGCCAAAAGTGACGTGAGAGAACTTTTTGGACAGCAAATAAACATCTCTTTCTGATAGAGGCAAAGGTGTCCCGTCTTTCGATGAGATGGTGGATTTCGCTTTGGTGGAAGTCGACTTTGACGATCCGACTACAAACGTGCACGACGTTGCGCCTTAGCAATCGCTAAACCAACTCCGAGAGGTTATTGACCAAGCTGGAGCACGATCAACCTGACCACGAAGGTCTATTCCTGCAAGCAATCGAAGAACGAGCAAGAATATGATAAAGCAATCTGAATATTGCGAATATATATGAAGTATTGATAATGGTGGGGATCCGTAAGCGGTCTTGGTCTGGTCGTTGAACACAAACGAAGTACACGAAGTTGCAATGGCTAACTTTTAACTAAACAAATCCCCCGGAAAAGCTACTAGATGGATCTACTTATATAGGAGCAAGGGGTGGCGGCCAAGGAGGTGGGAGGACGTCCCAAGGCAGCCTAAAACTAAATCTAGGTCGTACAAGGCCAATGGGCCCAAGTGGAGGTGATGTAACACCTTTGGACTTGTAGTTTGACTCGGATTCTGCTGCAGCATCAGATTGTTTCGTCCACAACTCAACGCTCCGGACGAATTTGAAGGTGATTCCAATTGGGTTGGAAAGTGCACGAAATCTAGTTTCCAACAAAAAAAGAATCACCCAATTCGGAGTCCGTATGAAAAACTTGTGTGCGTTTTGAGTCAGGTGTGTCTGTGCAGTCCGAATCTGAATCCAGAACGTGAGAGACTTGGACTCTATCTTCTCTTGGGCCAAAAGTGACGTGAGAGAACTTTTTGGACAGCAAATAAACATCTCTTTCTTCCTTATCTTCATATGTGGATTGTACAAATGTCCCATACACCTTGATAGAGGCAAAGGTGTCCCGTCTTTCGATGAGATGGTGGATTTCGCTTTGGTGGAAGTCGACTTTGACGATCCGACTACGAACGTGCGAGGACGTCGCGCCTTAGCAATCGCTAAACCAACTCCGAGAGGTTATTGACCACGCCGGAGCACGATCAACCTGACCACGAAGGTCTGTTTCCTGCGAGCAAACGAAGAACAAGCAAGAAACTAAGATTGCAATCTGGATATTGCGAATATAAGATGAAAGCTTTATTGATCAAGGTGGGGTTCTGTGACGCCTTTGTCTGGTCGTTGAACACAAACGAAGTACGCGAAGTTGCAGCTATGGCGAACTTTTAATCTAAACAAAACCCAAAGTCTAAACGATGCCCTAAGGGCTGTATATATGGAGGAAGAGGGGGGGAATTTCGTGGCCCTTGGTGGAGGGGTCCGAAATCAACCCTATCTCTTGTTTCCCCACACATACGGACTCTAAAAATAGCCTATACTTATGTATTTTGAAATTACATGGGCCTGGCCCAATAATAAGGTGACGCAGCACCTAAAATAGCCTCGGAACGAAATTTATGAAGTGGCGTCTTGTATATTTCGTCCAAGGCTTCATGCACCCATTATGGTGGCTTCAAAGTCCTGAAATCATCACTTGTAACTCCGTTCTTGTTTCCCTTGCGCATGCCATCATCTCCATGCTTGTTCTTGCTCCAATGTTCATCCTTCTCCAAGCTAGGCCCTTCATTTGTAAGCAAAACAAATGTATCCAATTTAGGCAGCATCATATTCTCATGAACATTAGAATCATTACCAAGAAACGAAAGTACCTGGTAATTTAGTTGGCGTGCACGAGCTCTAGTAATTGGTCCAGTATGTATAGCAGCAGGGGCTGTGGGTGTAACAATTGTATTGATGTCCTCATCAAGTTCTTACCCAGCAGCAGGCGGTGATCGGCAACCGTTGTAGTCAAAAACTCTCAAAGCTTGGATAGAGCGATTACCAGGGAGAGTCAAACGCACGACGTAGATGTATGTGGAGCTGGGAAGGCTTATAATATGGTAGCAAAAAGGGTCAGCAATAATCAATTCAGAGATGCAAAGTTGAATAAACGCTCAACGACGGTACTGTGCTGGTCCTAGGCTAGACTGTGCTAGAGACGCGAGCCTAGAACACTAACAAAATCACGGCGCGGCACGTAAACAAGGGAAAAGCACACTCTGGAATTTTTTTTCGCTCTTTTTTTTTTGCGCTCTTTTTTTTTGCGCTGCTTTTTTTTTTGCGAAAAATCACTATAATGGCGAGTGTCTCAAAACTCTTCTTAGCTCAAACTGACAGGATGGGCACGAAATTTTTTTGACCATTTTTTTTTACTGCCCGGACCCAAAAACTGGAAACGGGTCAAAAAAAACTTCCTATAATGGCACCTGTCTCAAAACACTCAGAAACACCTAAAAATAGGATAGCCAGAAATTTTTTCGAAAAATGCGTTTTCGAAAAATTTTGGGCCTAAACGGAGCGTGGCTACCCGACTCTTTTTTTTTTCCGAAACCTACTCCGGCAAGGAAACACGAATCGGAATCTAGATGGATCCCGAAAACAAACCTAAAAGCAAAGAACTCGGATTGGTGGTGGATATATGGTGGTGGTATATGGCAGCGGTGGTGGTAGCGGTGGTAGTATATGGATATGGATCGGTGGTGGTATATGGACACGGATTGGTGGTGGTATATGGATACGGATTCGGTGCGGTGGTGGTAGATGGCAGGGGCGATGATGATGGTGCGGCGGCGGCGTGACAACTTATGACCAGAACTCGAAACTCTAAAAGACTAGACTCTAAGACCAGCAACTAGACACGACGATGCAACCGCAAATTCAACAAAGCAAAACCCTAAAAAGATTATGCAAGGCTCAGATTGGTTCGGATATGATGAACTAACCCTAAATTTTTTTTTGTGGCTTTTTCGTGGACTATAGGTATGAAGAACAGACTCGATCTAAACTACGAAAAACTGTAAAATCTCACCGAGCAACCTGGAAATCTGATACCACTTGATAGAGGCAAAGGTGTCCCGTCTTTCGATGAGATGATGGATATCGCTTTGGTGGAAGTCGACTTTGACGATCCGACTACGAACGTGCGAGGACGTCGCGCCTTAGCAATCGCTAAACCAACTCCGAGAGGTTATTGACCACGCCGGAGCACGATCAACCTGACCACGAGGGTCTGTTTACTGCGAGCAAACGAAGAACAAGCAAGAAACTAAGATTGCAATCTGGATATTGCGAATATAAGATGAAAGCTTTATTGATCAAGGTGGGGTTCTGTGACGCCTTTGTCTGGTCGTTGAACACAAACGAAGTACGCGAAGTTGCAGCTATGGCGAACTTTTAATCTAAACAAAACCCAAAGTCTAAACGATGCCCTAAGGGCTGTATATATGGAGGAAGAGGGGGGAATTTCGTGGCCCTTGGTGGTGGGGTCCGAAATCAACCCTATCTCTTGTTTCCCCACACATACGGACTCTAAAAATAGCCTATACTTATGTATTTCGAAATTACATGGGCCTGGCCCAATAATAAGGTGACGCAGCACCTAAAATAGCCTCGGGACGAAATTTATGAAGTGGCATCTTGTATATTTCGTCCAAGGCTTCATGCACCCATTATGGTGGCTTCAAAGTCCTGAAATCATCACTTGTAACTCCGTTCTTGTTCCCCTTGCGCATGCCATCATCTCCATGCTTGTTTGATGAGGACATCAATACAATTGTTACACCCACAGCCCCTGCTGCTATACATACTGGACCAATTACTAGAGCTCGTGCACGCCAACTAAATTACCAGGTACTTTCGTTTCTTGGTAATGATTGTAATGTTCATGAGAATATGATGCTGCCTAAATTGGATACATTTGTTTTGCTTACAAATGAAGGGCCTAGCTTGGAGAAGGATGAACATTGGAGCAAGAACAAGCATGGAGATGATGGCATGCGCAAGGGGAACAAGAACGGAGTTACAAGTGATGATTTCAGGACTTTGAAGCCACCATAATGGGTGCATGAAGCCTTGGACGAAATATACAAGATGCCACTTCATAAATTTCGTCCCGAGGCTATTTTAGGTGCTGCGTCACCTTATTATTTGGCCAGGCCCATGTAATTTCGAAATACATAAGTATAGGCTATTTTTAGAGTCCGTATGTGTGGGGAAACAAGAGATAGGGTTGATTTCGGACCCCTCCACCAAGGGCCACGAAATTCCCCCCCTCTTCCTCCATATATACAGCCCTTAGGGCATCGTTTAGACTTTGGGTTTTGTTTAGATTAAAAGTTCGCCATAGCTGCAACTTCGCGTACTTCGTTTGTGTTCAACGACCAGACAAAGGCGTCACAGAACCCCACCTTGATCAATAAAGCTTTCATCTTATATTCGCAATATCCAGATTGCAATCTTAGTTTCTTGCTTGTTCTTCGTTTGCTCGCAGGAAACAGACCTTCGTGGTCAGGTTGATCGTGCTCCGGCGTGGTCAATAACCTCTCGGAGTTGGTTTAGCGATTGCTAAGGCGCGACGTCCTCGCACGTTCGTAGTCGGATCGTCAAAGTCGACTTCCACCAAAGCGAAATCCACCATCTCATCGAAAGACGGGACACCTTTGCCTCTATCAACGGCAGTGAAGATAATGATGAAAAACAACTGCCAAGCAGGATATACAACAACTCTCTCTCCAACTTTCCTCTTGAAAAGTTTGAGACAATTTTCTGATAAATTCTTTCAAAGAATGCTACTAACTCAAGCTTTCCAATGCAAAAAGAATCACTCAATTCCGAGTTGATATGAGGAGTCAAAGAATTCTAAAACTGGCCTGAAAAATTGGAACAACCTGTGTTCATGAACTTCGGAGGGCAAAAAGACCTATTTAGAAGCCGATTTTGAGGTATCAAATATTGAACAAGCTTCTGCAACTATTTAGATGCGGCTCATCGCTAGCTTCAATTTGAGTACTCACGGAGCCAAAACGGACTTCGTATAAGGAAGATACACCTGTTTTACTGAACAGTGCGCAAAACAGATTCCAATCCGAATTCAGGTACGAGATTGATTCTAGATAGATCCAATTTTTTTTCTTCTCTCTTTTTTTCTCACGCTTTTTTTTTTCTTTTTCTTCTCTCTCTTTTTCTTTTTTTTCCTTTTTTCTCTTTTTTTTCTCTATCTTCTTTTTTTTCTTTCCAAGACAAACTAGATAAGATGCAGATTCGATCAGGCGAAGATGTGAATGACCTCAACTATGATTATGACAATGAACAGTGCGTAGCATGTGGTGGAAATTAATAGATGGGATGGTGGACAGCGGAAGGGATAATGATGCAGCGGCGGCGTGACTAATGTGAACAGAACTCGAAACTCTAAAGGAACTAGACGCTAAGACCAGCAACTGACACGACGATGCAACCGATAATTCAACTATGCAAGCAATGAATAGAAAATTGCAAAGGCTCAGACTGGCTTGGATAAAGGATGAACAGATCTAACTTTTTTTGTGTGGCTTTTTCTTGGACAATAGGTAAGAAAATAAATCTAACCTAGGAAAACTGGAAATTCTCACCGAGCAACCTGAAAACTGATACCACTTGATAGAGGCGAGGGTCCCGATCTTTCGATGAGATGATAACTATCGATTTGGTGGAGACGACTTTGACGATCCGACTACAAACGTGCACAACGTTGCGCCTTAGCAATCGCTAAACCAATCTCCTGAGGTTACTGACGATGCTGGAAGCACGGTCAGCCTGACCACGAAGGTCTATTCCTGCAAGCAATCGAAGAACGAGCAAGAATATGATAAAGCAATCTGAATATTGCAAATATATATGAAGTATTGATAATGGTGGGGATCCGGAAGCGGTCTTGGTCTGGTCGTTGGACACAAACGAAGTACACGAAGTTGCAATGGCTAACTTTTAACTAAACAAATCCCAAGGAAAAGCTACTAGATGGATCTACTTATATAGGAGCAAGGGGTGGCGGCCAAGGAGGTGGGAGGACGTCCCAAGGCAGCCTAAAACTAAATCTAGGTCGTACAAGGCTCATGGGCCCAAGTGGAGGTGATGTAACACCTTTGGACTTGTAGTTTGACTCGGATTCTGCTGCAGCATCAGATTGTTTCGTCCACAACTCAACGCTCCGGACGAATTTGAAGGTGATTCCAATTGGGTTGGAAAGTGCACGAAATCTAGTTTCCAACAAAAAAATAATCACCCAATTCGGAGTCCGTATGAAAAACTTGTGTGCGTTTTGAGTCAGGTGTGTCTGTGCAGTCCGAATCTGAATCCAGAACGTGAGAGACTTGGACTCTATCTTCTCTTGGGCCAAAAGTGACGTGAGAGAACTTTTTGGACAGCAAATAAACATCTCTTTCTTCCTTATCTTCATATGTGGATTGTACAAATGTCCCATACACCTGCAATTAGACAAAACACAAAAGTGTGTGAAGTATTTTTGTTCTGGATAACATAAATAGATTATTGAATAGTTTGCACTAGAAATCACCTGACAAATATGTATATATGCAATATTTTTGGTCATATCCAAGGTAGTCATGTCCTCATCATCCTCCCCTTCTTGAAAATAAAGCCGTCCTCGGCGTTGCTTAATCTGAAATGTGGCTAACAAAAGAGACAAGGTGTACATGTTGTATATGTATATGTCATCCATTTTTACTTCCCTTGATTTTTGCATATATGACACATGAATAGATGAGTAACTTGCATAGTTCATAAAATCTAAAGCCAAAAAATTAGCACAAGAAGTAGAAGGCATGAAAATATTGCAACTCTGTTTGCACATATAAGTGAAGCTCTTATTCATTTCAAAAGATTGACAATGTTCATCATTAAACCATCCCAACATTGGTGAATAAACCTTACTTGCATCAAATTTACATGCTACAACATGCTTAAATAAGCAAACATGCAATAAGTCATTCAACACAGAATCATCACCAAGATTAGAGGTCATATCAAAATGATTAAACATTGGTTCTTTTGCATCAATAGTTAATTCAATGTGTGCACTCAAAATTGTTGGTATTTCAGTTGTTTGATCACATGGCAAAGTCAAATTATCAACATAGTCCTCTAAAATAGGTGGTGTGATCAAAGTAGTGGGTAGCTCATCAGATGGTGCATTCAAATTGACAAGGCATTCATCATTCTCATGTAGAGATGGAAGATCAGTACCTTTGTCATTACCTCTTATGATCAACTCAGATGATGTAGCCACTCTCAGGGGCGATGTGTCACATGGTGGAGGTGATGTAGTCCTGACAACAGCGGATGTGGTTGTCATAGTATGCCTAGTAGTTGAAGGAACAATCATATCAACTCTTGGAATGTGCACCGTGCGCTTGTTCTCCTCGTGGCCAACACGTCGTTTTATTTCCTGTTCAGCTTTGCAAGCAAGATGAAACAAATGGTCCATAGGATAACACTCTTCATGAATTAGTATCTCTTGAATATCACGGTTTAATCCTCCCCAAAATCTATCCATAAAATCATCTTCACTTTCTTCTAAAGAGGAATGCAACAAGGTAGTTTGTAAATCATCATAATATTTTGTTACAGTTTCACTACCTTGTTTTAAGTGTTGCAACTTCTTAATCATGTCACGAGTATAATAAGCAGGGACGAAAGTATGTCGCATGGCAAGTTTCAAATCATCCCAAGTAGTAGGTATATAATCAGGGTGTAACCGACAATATTCGCTCCACCAAACCAAAGCATAACCAGTGAAAGAACCAACCGCAACCTTAACCTTTTTATGTTCATTGAAATTATGGGAAGCAAATATATTTTTTATGTCGAACTCCCATTCAATATATAAAGCAGGTTTAAAACGGCCATTAAATGGTGGTATAGATACATTAACCTGATCATGTGCATTTGGATGTTTGTGCACCTCTCGTGACGGTTGTGGTATTTGCAAAGGTGGTGGCACGTCTCCCGCGATCGACAAAGCCCATGAATTGACTCTGGATCCTGTCATGATTAGTAGAACAAGAAACAAAACCCAAAAATAATGTTCCTATAACTACTAGGATGTGGTGGTAAAACGCTCACAGTAAAGCAAATATCAATATCTTACAAGTTCTTACCATGCAGCAGGCGGTGATCGGCAACCAGCGGTGTCAAGTAACTCCCAATATTGAGTAAAGCGATTGCCAGATGATGAGGACATCAATACAATTGTTACACCCACAGCCCCTGCTGCTATACATACTGGACCAATTACTAGAGCTCGTGCACGCCAACTAAATTACCAGGTACTTTCGTTTCTTGGTAATGATTCTAATGTTCATGAGAATATGATGCTGCCTAAATTGGATACATTTGTTTTGCTTACAAATGAAGGGTCTAGCTTGGAGAAGGATGAACATTGGAGCAAGAACAAGCATGGAGATGATGGCATGCGCAAGGGGAACAAGAACGGAGTTACAAGTGATGATTTCAGGACTTTGAAGCCACCATAATGGGTGCATGAAGCCTTGGACGAAATATACAAGATGCCACTTCATAAATTTCGTCCCGAGGCTATTTTAGGTGCTGCGTCACCTTATTATTGGGCCAGGCCCATGTAATTTCGAAATACATAAGTATAGGCTATTTTTAGAGTCCGTATGTGTGGGGAAACAAGAGATAGGGTTGATTTCGGACCCCTCCACCAAGGGCCACGAAATTCCCCCCCCCCTCTTCCTCCATATATACAGCCCTTAGGGCATCGTTTAGATTTTGGGTTTTGTTTAGATTAAAAGTTCGCCATAGCTGCAACTTCGCGTACTTCGTTTGTGTTCAACGACCAGACAAAGGCGTCACAGAACCCCACCTTGATCAATAAAGCTTTCATCTTATATTCGCAATATCCAGATTGCAATCTTAGTTTCTTGCTTGTTCTTCGTTTGCTCGCAGGAAACAGACCCTCGTGGTCAGGTTGATCGTGCTCCGGCGTGGTCAATAACCTCTCGGAGTTGGTTTAGCGATTGCTAAGGCGCGACGTCCTCACACGTTCGTAGTCGGATCGTCAAAGTCGACTTCCACCAAAACGAAATCCACCATCTCATCGAAAGACGGGACACCTTTGCCTCTATCACATGGCAAGTTTCAAATCATCCCAAGTAGTAGGTATATAATCAGGGTGTAACCGACAATATTCACTCCACCAAACCAAAGCATAACCAGTGAAAGAACCAACCGCAACCTTAACCTTTTTATGTTCATCGAAATTATGGGAAGCAAATATATTTTTTATGTCGAACTCCCATTCAATATATAAAGCAGGTTTAAAACGGCCATTAAATGGTGGTATAGATACATTAACCTGATCATGTGCATTTGGATATTTGTGCACCTCTCGTGACGGTTGTGGTATTTGCAAAGGTGGTGGCACGTCTCCCGCGATCGACGAAGCCCATGAATTGACTCTGGATCCTGTCATGATTAGTAGAACAAGAAACAAAACCCAAAAATAATGTTCCTATAACTACTAGGATGTGGTGGTAAAACGCTCACAGTAAAGCAAATATCAATGTCTTACACGTTCTTACCATGCAGCAGGCGGTGATCGGCAACCAGCGATGTCAAGTAACTCCGAATATTGAGTAAAGCGATTGCTAGGGAAGCATACGTATACACGGTGTAGAAATATGTGGAGCTGGGTTGGCTATATATGGTAGCAAAAGATTAGCAATAATCAATTCAAAGATGCAATGTTGAATAAACGCTCAACGACGGTACTGTGCTGGTCCTAGGCTAGACCGGACTAGAGACGCGAGCCTAGAACACTAATAAGGTCACGGCGTAGCACAACTAGCACCAATGAAGGATACTAAGTAGCTCTTGACAGCAAGATATAAGTGAAGATCACAACGGCAGTGAAGATAATGATGAAAAACAACTGCCAAGCAGGATATATAACAACTCTCTCTTCAACTTTCCTCTTGAAAAGTTTGCTACTAACTCAAGCTTTCCAATGCAAAAAGAATCACTCAATTCTGAATTGATATGAGGAGTCAAAGAATTTTAAAACTGGCCTGAAAAATTGGAACAAGTTGTGTTCACGAACTTCGGAGAGCAAAAATACCTATTTAGAAGACGATTTTGAGGTGTCAAATATTGAACAAGCTTCTACAACTATTTACATGCGGCTCGTCGCTAGCTTCAATTTGAGTACTCACGGAGCCAAAACGGACTTCATATGAGGAAGATACACCTGTTTTACTGAACAGTGCGCAAAACAGATTCTAATCCGAATTCAGGTACGAGATTGATTCTAGATAGATCTGATTTTTTTCTTCTTCTCTCTTTTTTTCCTCACGCTTTTTTTTTCTTTTTCTTCTCTCTCTTTTTCTTTTTTTTTCTTTCCTTTTTTTCTCTCTTTTCTCTCTCTTTTTTTTCTCCCTCTTTCCAAGACAAACTAGATAAGATGCAGATTGGATCAGGCAAAGATGTGAATGACCTCAACTATGATTATGACAATGAACAGCGCGTAGCACGTGGTGGAAATTAATGATGGGATGGTGGACAGCGGAAGGGATAATGATGCAGCGGCGGCGTGACTAATGTGAACAGAACTCGAAACTCTAAAGGAACTAGACACTAAGACCAGCAACTGACACGACGATGCAACCGATAATTCAACTATGCAAGCAACGAATAGAAAATTGCAAAGGCTCAGACTGGCTTGGATAAAGGATGAACAGATCTAACTTTTTTTTGTGGCTTTTTCATGAACTATAGGTATGAATGACAGATGCGATCTAAACTATGAAAAACTGTAAAATCTCACCGAGCAACCTGAAAACTGATACCACTTGATAGAGGCAAAGGTGTCCCGTCTTTCGATGAGATGGTGGATTTCGCTTTGGTGGAAGTCGACTTTGACGATCCGACTACAAACGTGCACGACGTTGCGCCTTAGCAATCGCTAAACCAACTCCGAGAGGTTATTGACCAAGCTGGAGCACGATCAACCTGACCACGAAGGTCTATTCCTGCAAGCAATCGAAGAACGAGCAAGAATATGATAAAGCAATCTGAATATTGCGAATATATATGAAGTATTGATAATGGTGGGGATCCGTAAGCGGTCTTGGTCTGGTCGTTGAACACAAACGAAGTACACGAAGTTGCAATGGCTAACTTTTAACTAAACAAATCCCCCGGAAAAGCTACTAGATGGATCTATTTATATAGGAGCAAGGGGTGGCGGCCAAGGAGGTGGGAGGACGTCCCAAGGCAGCCTAAAACTAAATCTAGGTCGTACAAGGCCAATGGGCCCAAGTGGAGGTGATGTAACACCTTTGGACTTGTAGTTTGACTCGGATTCTGCTGCAGCATCAGATTGTTTCGTCCACAACTCAACGCTCCGGACGAAGTTGAAGGTGATTCCAATTGGGTTGGAAAGTGCACGAAATCTAGTTTCCAACAAAAAAAGAATCACCCAATTCGGAGTCCGTATGAAAAACTTGTGTGCGTTTTGAGTCAGGTGTGTCTGTGCAGTCCGAATCTGAATCCAGAACGTGAGAGACTTGGACTCTATCTTCTCTTGGGCCAAAAGTGACGTGAGAGAACTTTTTGGACAGCAAATAAACATCTCTTTCTTCCTTATCTTCATATGTGGATTGTACAAATGTCCCATACACCTACAATTAGACAAAACACAAAAGTGTGTGAAGTATTTTTGTTCTGGATAACATAAATAGATTATTGAATAGTTTGCACTAGAAATCACCTGACAAATATGCATATATGCAATATTTTTGGTCATATCCAAGGTAGTCATGTCCTCATCACTTTCTTCCTTATCTTCATATGTGGATTGTACAAATGTCCCATACACCTGCAATTAGACAAAACACAAAAGTGTGTGAAGTATTTTTGTTCTGGATAACATAAATAGATTATTGAATAGTTTGCACTAGAAATCACCTGACAAATATGCATATATGCAATATTTTTGGTCATATCCAAGGTAGTCATGTCCTCATCACAGAGCATTTGTAAACACAAGATTTTTGTCAACTTGGGTGTTTGGTTTACAAGAATTGGAAGAGCAGAGGAATGCAAAGAAACATGGCCAAAATAAAGTGAAACAATATGAAAGCGTGTACAGTTAGAATGTTATTCTGGCACTAATGCACTTAGTCTTGTTTTCATTTCATGCATAGGATTTTGAAAAGTAGGTCCAGGTGGATGTTTTGCTTCATTTCAACAAAATGCATGAATAATTGAATAGTAGAGTGCCATTGGAAAATTCCCTATTGTTATGTTTTTCCGTTGAACCAAAATAGCCCTAATGGATCGATGTGAATGTATAGTAATAAGTGATGCAACAAGTGTACAACCTCTTTGCCGTAGCCATGTCGACCTCAGCATCATTGGGTTGGTCGCTGAAGTAGTTGAGGCAGAGGTGGCTGTCGGAGGTGTGGAGGAAGATCTGAGGAATCTGTAGACGACATCCAGGGCACTGCTTTGTTGTGATGGATCGTTCTGTCGTTGGAGCAGCTCCGGTGAGCCGTAAGACGTCAAGGCTGAAGCAGCACAAGACAGACATCGTTAATCTCAAGTGGGATTCTAATAGCATCTCCAATAGATGATGTAAAATGGATGTAAAATTAACATCATCAAAAACCACTTGAATACAACAGACGAGGTAAAAACTGTTGACTCTGAACTTAATTGTCGATACTAAAATTTACTGTGGATTCTGAATGCTACTGTCAAAACTGAACGCAATGGTAGCAGAGAGGCACTTGACATGTAGTTTAGGAAGGGCCTGCACTTCATCTTCAACCTACGCCCCCCTGAGCCGCCAGCCACCACCGGCCGAACCGCCGGCCCCAGCGCCGCCTCTTTGCCCCGAAACAACTCGCCACCACTGCCCCGGCCAACCCTCTAGGCCCCCCGCCCCCCACCCTGAATCCTAAGATAG
>NC_057798.1:362791667-362794428 GCF_018294505.1 Triticum aestivum | reverse complement strand
CCTAAGATAGATAGTGGGGTACCTCTCCGGCGAGCCCCCATCCCCACTGCGGGTGGTTCTTCCTTAACTCCGGCGAGCCCCCCCAACCCCTGAAAATTGATTGACCCAAAAGTCGATTCAGTCGACTGAAGTCTGGCTTAATCGGAGCAGAGCAGCAGCACGAGCGAGGGGGAGAGCAGCAGCAGCAGATGGGCGAGCGAGCAATCGAGCGAGAGCCGGAGTAGCAGCAGCAGCGCGAGCGAGTGAGCGAGAGCCGGAGCAGCAGCAGTAGATCCGGCTGGTATGGTCGCCGCCACCGAAGGGGCCTCGCACTGGGGAGAGCCACCATGGAGATGTCGCCCGCGGCGCCGGCTTCAAGGTAGCCGCTCCATGGGGGTGCGAGATGGACCACCGTCGGTGCCGGGAGGTCGATTTAAGGAGATGGTGCGATGCGATGAGTGTACAACCTCTTTGGTGGCGCCGATTAGGCCTCGGCTTCGTCCGAGGAGTCCGTGAGGATGCTGCGGTTCCGGTGGAGCAGGTTAAGGCGGCGCTTTGGGGATGGAGCAGCCGCGATAGACGAGGCGATCATTGGAGCAGATCCTTGGAGGTGGAGGATGGGGCGGCTAAACCGGCAGGACGGCGAGATGGACGAGGATCCTCATCCGGGGAGGTGGACAAGGGACGTCGAGCTGTTGTGCTGGACGATGTCGTCGGGGAAGAGGCTCCGGCTGGGCAGCGGTGACGCGGCGGACGGAGGAGGGTGGGGTTTCACGGCTTGAACGAAGAAGTTATGGTGGCCTGGGATTTCGAATGGCGAAAAGGGGGCGATGGGAGGGGGTGAAGCATGACTTAGGGACGCGCTTGTCCAAAATGTAGGGTGTGTTACAAAAGAACCCCCCACCAATTTGAACAAGCGGCCCTTTCAGCTCAGGGTTAGAAGGGGGATTTCGCGTGTCGGGATTTGGCAGCTGGAGGGAGTTTTCACGCGCATTGTAATTTCGGGATAGCAAGGCGCGCGTTGTGAAGGCGCCAGTTTTGAGAGGACGATATCTGAATTTTCGGGATATAACAAGACGCGGGTTGAATTTTAGGGACAAGCCTAACGTGTAGTAATATTTTACTTGTACGTACCAAATCAATTCGCACTTCCCTCAACCAAAAAGAAAACGAAAAAAATAAAACTATTCACATCACACAAAGAGAGAGTCTTGCCCCGTTTTACTATACAAATGCTATTCAAAGCTACTCCCTCCTTCCATCTATATAGGGCCTAATGCGTTCTTCGATGCTAACTTTGACCAAATATTAGAGCAATGATATATGATATGCAAGTTACACAAAGCAAACCGTTGAATTCGTCTGTGAAAGGTTCTTTCAATGATATAATTTTCACATTGTGCATGTCATGTACTATTAATCTTGTCAATAGTCAAAGGCGGTCTTAAAAATCTCATTACACCCTATATAGATGGATGGAGGGAGTATGAATCCATGTTATGTCCGATTAAAAAATTTTGCTTGCTGTATAATGCATGTAACCTACTCATACCAACATTTTAGTGCGTTCCAAATGTCTATACTACCGCTGCAAATTCAAACTAAATTTGAATTCGTTTCTCTATTTCAATAAGAATCTACAATCATGATTGTTGCCAACTTCAACCATCATTCGTATATTACCTTAATAACACACCACATGATTACTATAGAGATAGATATGAACTATGTGTACTACATGAACTCGAATTCTATTTTTTGAATACACTTGATGTTGATTCCAAATAAAAGTACATTTGATGTACTAACTATATATTCATAATCTAAACCATGTTCCATATGTACACTATGTTTATCACACAAAGTATATCGCCCCTCCCCCTACATCATGACAAGTATTTAGACCTGAGTTGCAAAAGTGACACATTAGCCCAAATTATAATCAATGTTCTACATTATGATATCTTCTTCAAGTATCCGTATCCACTTTTTTATAATGAATTATGATCTTTGTTCGTCTTTTACACCTTCACGATCCTCTTCTATTTGTAGCTAGCTAGCGCTAACTTTCTATCGTGCATGCACACGCCCGCCCCCCTCACACACCCTTAGCGTCCCCTCCATCGCGCACGTTCATTATTTCTCTTTAGGTCGTCCACCAGCGGTGTGTAGGCCCCGGCTCTTTCTTTTTGGCACACACCGGTCGATATACCTCTCTAGACAAGTGTGCCTACAACAAACACATATATACTTCCCCTCTTCTCTTCTCACCGTCCATGCCCCCATATGTCCAATATGATTCCAGGCAGGTGCACACTCCTGCCCCTCTTTTCATTTATCACATGCTCGCACACTCCTCCCCCCTCGACATGGTAGGCCTCTCGCACCACCTCCTAGCCACACCCTCTCCCCCTGTCTGCCTCTCCGGACCTTATTTTCTTCTAACACATGCAGGCATGTATATGAACTGATCTCCCTACATATAGCCAGGTCGACTATAATTCCTTTTCACCAAACACTGATACACTTACCTCACTAGTTATGTCTCTCCTTTTCTCGGACACACGTGCATAGACAGACAGATATCCCCCGCCCTCTCTTATTGATATTGCACTCATACCCTTCGTTTGTCTAGCAGGCCTATCCCACCATTTGTGAGACGCCACTCCACCACCAACCCTCCTACGCTCTACCTTTGTCTTTTCTCAACCTTATTCCTCTGCTACACATGTCGATCGATCTCCCTCAATACATAGCTAGGTCTCTCTCTTTCCCCACACAT
>NC_057798.1:362775197-362791424 GCF_018294505.1 Triticum aestivum | reverse complement strand
TTGTAGGTAGGTATCCATGACACGGAGAAGAACTTCACCTCTGCCCTCTCAAATTCTAGTAGGCCAGCCGCCCTATATCTTTGACGTGGGCAAACACAAATTCGACGGCACTCTTTATCGATCATGCAACCACACACTTCATCCCTGTTTTCAATTCTATCGATATCTCACGTCCATGATTCCCTTTCACACACATTGCATATGTTACATTTTTCTGATTGAGATATCATCAACACATTGCCTCTGTTTCGCACAAACCATCTCTCTCACACCCACCCACATACGTACCTGCACCTAAAGAAGAAGTTCACGAAGGACGCACATACTCACGTCTCGTTCCCGGCCACACCCGCCCGGGTACACGGTGGAGTTCGTTTCTGTACGAAAAGGCAGCCCACTTGATAATTTGACGCGTGTAGCGGTTGTTTACTCGAAGGAGGGTCGGGTACCACACCTAGAATATAAAACGATTGCCATGTGGAAAATGGAAAAATGGGTTTGTCTCTCGTCACACCATCTCACACAAGGCCGCCATGGCCTCTCTCTCTCTTAGCGTTGCTCAGTGATCCGGCCGCATCCTGTCCGCCGGCGGAAAGGGAGGATGTGCATCATCTCTCCGTTCGATGGCGTTGAGGTAGCTCGTCCCGATCTGCGGTACCCGCTGTTCTCTCTGACCAAGCTCCGGCACGGTAGGGCCTTCGCCACTTGCTCGCTACCGCAGTATAGGCAGATCCCACTCGTCGGCGCCCTCCTAGTAACATCCCGATGACCCTCTGGTACAGCTTCCTCCCGCCTTGCTCCACTGCCCATCTTCCCACGTTGCTGTATGTGGATCTTCTTTAGTTGTTTGCTTAAATCGTATCTCGGCTGGCGTACTTTCCATCTTGCAATCTCGTCCTCAAACCATTTTTGATAAACCACCATGTGCTATCTTTTCCTTTTTACATGGAACATGCTTCTTTTTTGTCGGCGTATGTGTCTTCAACTCGTGTTATTGGGCAGTAATTGTTTCCTTTCGACCTCCTTTTGCAAACAGGGCTATCCATTCTCACCTCTTTGCTATTGCAACCTTTTGGTGAACTGCATAAATCACTTTTCTGAAGAGTGTTTTGTGCAGTTCCGCCAAAATGTCACACGGGTAACGTTTTTACATTTCTGTGGGACTGCGGAAAGGGAGATTGGTTTTGCTATCCTCCTCATCCAACTCCGTGCCTAATCTTCTCCAACAAGAAGTTAGTCCTAAAGAGAGATCATAGAGGTGATCGGCTTCTATTTATGTGTGTTATGTTTCATCATCTACTTCCACTATTATTGTAAACACACTGACTGGATATCTTTGCAAACAGGGATGGTACGCTCGATTTTAGTGGAGATGCACAAAATGATCGGATTGTGGTGTCCTTCATACACCTCTTTTTTGGCTACGGAGCTGGGTGAAACTAGCTGCCAAGCAATGAACACTGTGCCAAGGAAATGGAGCCATGCCTACGAACAACATCGATTAATTATATATTTTTTCTTTATTTGTACACCTTCTCACAACTTTTTCTTCAGTTGTGATGTGAATATTGGTGCTGATCTGCGAACCATTGAGATGAATTAGCCATGGTAGTTTCATTTGTATTTGATGGAATGTTGTAACGAGATAATCTCGAGGCAAGACACATGAATCGTAAGTTGAACCTTTTTTTCCGCGGGAACCAAAGTTGAAACCTTCATAGCATCACACTACAATTTCATCAAAAGAATGCGTACATATAAAGAAATCCTGAAGGATTGATAGCAATGCCAGAAACATTTCAAGTTCGTTTCGCCGACATGTTGGACATCCTTCATCCGGCTCCACCTACCATGTAACAATATTGAGTGCACAACACAACTTCAGGGAAGATTCACCCCGGTCATTGCACCGCAGTAGTAATGACTAGTGAGCAGTCAAATCACAGAACCATCACTATATCCGCTCATGTGTGATGACCACAGGAGCTATCCATTCAGATTGGATGTTAAAAAATAAAGGTCGATAACTAATGTGGCAAACTTTCAAAAAAAAAAACTAATGCGGCACCTCAGGCCAACGCGGCCAGATCGCATTTTGCACGAGAAATTACACACCATGTTTCGTTGACATGTGGTCCCGTTCCAACATATCAGTGAGACGACGGCGAGTAGTAGAAGTATTTCCGAAAGGACGTGTAGGTCGGGGTGCCTCTTCGTGAACCGTGGCAAACTGGCAACCGTCCACCGACTCTTCGCCTTTCCCTCTCGATTTGGAACTGCGGTCGCACGCTCTTCCTCTCCCTCCTCCATTTTCCTTCAGCCCTTCACCCTTTCTTCTGTCATTGTTCGATCGTCTTCTCCATGGAGGGAACAGGCCGGAAACGACCCTGTTATTCTTGCCCCGATCTGAAAGATGACGTGGTGGAGGAACTCATTGATCGGTGCGACGTCATCACCTTGGCTAGCATGGCAGGTTCGTTCAAGCCCATTCTCGACTCAATGATAGAGGCGAGGGTCCCGATCTTTCGATGAGATGATGGATATCGCTTTGGTGGAAGTCGACTTTGACGATCCGACTACGAACGTGCGAGGACGTCGCGCCTTAGCAATCGCTAAACCAACTCCGAGAGGTTATTGACCACGCCGGAGCACGATCAACCTGACCACGAGGGTCTGTTTCCTGCGAGCAAACGAAGAACAAGCAAGAAACTAAGATTGCAATCTGGATATTGCGAATATAAGATGAAAGCTTTATTGATCAAGGTGGGGTTCTGTGACGCCTTTGTCTGGTCGTTGAACACAAACGAAGTACGCGAAGTTGCAGCTATGGCGAACTTTTAATCTAAACAAAACCCAAAGTCTAAACGATGCCCTAAGGGCTGTATATATGGAGGAAGAGGGGGGGAATTTCGTGGCCCTTGGTGGAGGGATCCGAAATCAACCCTATCTCTTGTTTCCCCACACATACGGACTCTAAAAATAGCCTATACTTATGTATTTCGAAATTCCAGGGCCTGGCCCAATAATAAGGTGACGCAGCACCTAAAATAGCCTCGGGACGAAATTTATGAAGTGGCATCTTGTATATTTCGTCCAAGGCTTCATGCACCCATTATGGTGGCTTCAAAGTCCTGAAATCATCACTTGTAACTCCGTTCTTGTTCCCCTTGCGCATGCCATCATCTCCATGCTTGTTCTTGCTCCAATGTTCATCCTTCTCCAAGCTAGGCCCTTCATTTGTAAGCAAAACAAATGTATCCAATTTAGGCAGCATCATATTCTCATGAATATTAGAATCATTACCAAGAAACGAAAGTACCTGGTAATTTAGTTGGCGTGCACGAGCTCTAGTAATTGGTCCAGTATGTATAGCAGCAGGGGCTGTGGGTGTAACAATTGTATTGATGTCCTCATCATCCTCCCCTTCTTGAAATGAAGTCGTCCTCGACGGAAGTTCATCTTCCTCACCCAAATAAGGCTTCAAATCTGCAATGTTAAAAGTGGGACTAACCCCAAAATCTGCAGGCAGCTCAAGTTTATATGCATTATCATTTATTTTCTCTAACACCTTAAAGGGACCATCAGCACGTGGCATTAACTTTGATTTGCGCAAATCAGGAAAGCTATCCTTACGCATATGTAACCAAACAAGATCTCCAGGTGCAAACACAACATGTTTTCTACCCTTATCTCCAGCAAGTTTATATTTAGCATTCATACGCTCAATGTTTTCCTTAGTTAACTCATGCATTTTTAAAATCAATTCAGCACGTTGTTTAGCATCAAAATTAACCTTCTCCGAAGATGGAAGAGGCAACAAATCAATAGGTGCACGAGGTAGGAAACCATACACAACTTCAAAAGGGCACATCTTAGTAGTAGAATGCAATGAACGATTATAAGAAAATTCAATATGAGGCAAGCATTCCTCCCACATTTTCTTATTATTCTTCAAAACAGCCCTAAGCATAGTAGACAACGTTCTATTGACTACTTCAGTTTGTCCATCAGTTTGGGGGTGACAAGTAGTACTAAAAAGCAGTTTAGTCCCCAACTTAGCCCATAAACATCTCCAAAAGTGGCTAAGAAATTTAGTATCACGATCTGAAACAATAGTATTTGGCACACCATGCAAGCGAATAATTTCACGAAAGAACAAATCAGCAACATTAACAGCATCATCGCTTTTATGACATGGTATAAAGTGTGCCATTTTCGAGAATCTATCCACGACAACAAATATGCTATCCCTCCCCTTCTTTGTTCGAGGTAAACCTAAAACAAAGTCCATGGATATATCCTCCCAAGGAACACTAGGTACAGGCAAAGGCATATATAAACCATGAGGATTGAGGCGTGACTTAGCTTTTTGACATGTAGTGCAGCGAGCAATAAAACGCTCAACATCCCGTCTCATCTTTGGCCAAAAGAAATGTGTAGCAAGTACGTCCTCCGTCTTCTTCACGCCAAAGTGTCCCATTAATCCTCCTCCATGCGCCTCCTGCAACAACAAAAGACGAACGGAGCTAGCTGGAATGCATAGCTTGTTAGCACGAAACACAAATCCATCGTTAACAACAAACTTGTTCCACATTCTTCCTTCTTTACAATTATGCATTACATCTTTAAAATCAGCATCATGCACATATTGATCTTTGATGGTCTCCAAACCAAATATTTTGAAGTCAAGTTGTGAAAGCATAGTATAGTGACGAGACAAAGCATCAGCAATAACATTTTCTTTTCCCTTCTTGTGTTTAATGACATAAGGGAATGTCTCAATGAATTCAACTCATTTAGCATGTCTACGATTCAGTTTAGCTTGACTTTTAATATGTTTCAATGATTCATGATCAGAATGTATAACAAATTCTTTGGGCCATAAATAATGTTGCCATGTTTCTAAAGTCCGAACAAGAGCATATAATTCTTTATCATAAGTAGAATAATTCAGACTAGGCCCACTCAATTTTTCAGAAAAGTATGCAACAGGTTTGCCATCTTGTAATAACACACCTCCTAATCCAATTCCACTAGCATCACATTCAAGCTCAAAAGTCTTATTAAAATCAGGAAGTTGGAGTAAAGGAGCATGTGTCAACTTATCTTTCAATACCGTGAAGGCTTCTTCCTGTGCGGTACCCCAAAGAAAAGGCACATCTTTCTTTGTAAGCTCATTGAGAGGTGCAGCAATGGTGCTGAAATCTCTCACAAAACGTCTATAGAATCCAGCGAGGCCAAGAAAACTCCTCACTTGTGTGATCGTTTTGGGCTGCGGCCAACTCTCAATAGCTTCAATCTTGGCTTTATCAACTTCAATTCCCTGTGGAGTAACAACATAGCCAAGAAAAGATACTCGGTCGGTGCAAAAGGTGCACTTCCCAAGGTTACCAAACAAACGTGCATCACATAGAGCAATAAAAACAGCACGTAAATGTTCCAAATGTTCCTCCAAAGATCTGCTATAAATCAATATGTCATCAAAGTAAACTACCACAAATCGTCCAATGAAAGCACGTAAAACTTCGTTCATTAATCTCATGAAAGTACTAGGTGCATTAGTTAACCCAAAAGGCATGACTAACCACTCATATAATCCAAACTTAGTTTTAAATGCTGTTTTCCATTCATCTCCCAATTTCATACGAATTTGATGGTAGCCACTACGCAAATCAACTTTGGAGAATATTGTAGAGCCACTCAATTCATCAAGCATATCATCTAGCCTAGGAATAGGATGACGATAACGAATAGTAATATTATTAATGCCTCTACAATCAACACACATACGTGATGTACCATCCTTTTTCGGCACTAGAATAATAGGAACAGCACAAGGACTAAGGGATTCGCGTATATAACCTTTGTCGAGAAGCTCTAGTACTTGACGCATAATCTCCTTCGTCTCCTCTGGATTGGTACGGTATGGTGCACGGTTTGGCAGTGAAGCACCGGGAATTAAGTCAATCTGATGCTCAATCCCTCGAATAGGCGGTAATCCCGGTGGCACGTCTTGTGGAAAAACGTCAGCGAACTCCTGCAAAATGTTAGTGACAGCAGGAGGCAAAGAGGAAGGCACGTCCTCGAATGAAAATAATGCCTCTTTGCACACAAAAGCATAGCAAACAGATTTGCTGAAATCTAGCTCATCAATATCAGATTTGGTGGCAAATAAACATGCACTTTTCAATTTAATTTCAGAAGCAACACTAGATGGTTTATTATTAGGCTTCATTTGTTGCTCAAATTCTTTTGCCACAATCTGATTTTCACTCTTATTCTTCTCCTGTTGTGCTTTATTAGCTCTATTAATATCATCTTTCAAAATGGAATCAGGAGTCATAGGAAGCAAAGTAATATTTTTATCCTTATGAACAAGAGTATAGTGATTGTTTCTACCATGGTGTACAGAATTTTTATCAAATTGCCATGGTCTACCAAGTAATAAGGAACATGCTTGCATAGGTACCACATCACAATCAACATAATCAGCATATGTAGAGATACTAAAATGCACACGAACAGTACGTGTTACTTTAACCTTGCCGCTGTTGTTGAACCATTGGATGTAGTAAGGATGTGGATGTGGTCTTGTGGTGAGAGAAAGCTTCTCCACCATCTCCATGCTAGCCAAATTGTTGCAGCTCCTTCCGTCTATTATGACGCGCACAGAACGTTCCTTCACAACTCCCTTGGTATGGAACAAATTGTGCCTCTGATTTTGCTCAGCTTGTGTGACCTGCACACTCAAAACACGTTGAGCAACTAAACATTCATACCTGTCAGCGTCTTCAGGAGCCATGTATTGCGTCTCATGATCAGAATCATCTCCACCATGTTCTTCACGTGTAATAAGAGCCAAAGTCTCCTCATCATAGTCACTAGCGGACTCATATCCACCATCCGCGGTAGCAATCATCACACGCGGAGATTTGCATTCTCTCGCATAATGACCTCCTCCCTTACAACGACGACAAATAATATCACTTGTGTGCCCTGTTGATGCCATGGAAGAAGAAGAACGCTGTGCAGGCCCCGCAGGTGCGCTCTTGGCAGATAATGGTGGTTGTGCCTGTTTTCTTGTATCACGGCTGGAGGTGGCACCGGATGGAGGTGCTGGTGCAGTTGAAGTAGAAGATGCACGTGGTGTGATAGAGGCAAAGGTGTCCCGTCTTTCGATGAGATGGTGGATTTCGCTTTGGTGGAAGTCGACTTTGACGATCCGACTACGAACGTGCGAGGACGTCGCGCCTTAGCAATCGCTAAACCAACTCCGAGAGGTTATTGACCACGCCGGAGCACGATCAACCTGACCACGAGGGTCTGTTTCCTGCGAGCAAACGAAGAACAAGCAAGAAACTGAGATTGCAATCTGGATATTGCGAATATAAGATGAAAGCTTTATTGATCAAGGTGGGGTTCTGTGACGCCTTTGTCTGGTCGTTGAACACAAACGAAGTACGCGAAGTTGCAGCTATGGCGAACTTTTAATCTAAACAAAACCCAAAGTCTAAACGATGCCCTAAGGGCTGTATATATGGAGGAAGAGGGGGGAATTTCGTGGCCCTTGGTGGAGGGGTCCGAAATTAACCCTATCTCTTGTTTCCCCACACATACGGACTCTAAAAATAGCCTATACTTATGTATTTCGAAATTACATGGGCCTGGCCCAATAATAAGGTGACGCAGCACCTAAAATAGCCTCGGGACGAAATTTATGAAGTGGCATCTTGAATATTTCGTCCAAGGCTTCATGCACCCATTATGGTGGCTTCAAAGTCCTGAAATCATCACTTGTAACTCCGTTCTTGTTCCCCTTGCGCATGCCATCATCTCCATGCTTGTTCTTGCTCCAATGTTCATCCTTCTCCAAGCTAGGCCCTTCATTTGTAAGCAAAACAAATGTATCCAATTTAGGCAGCATCATATTCTCATGAACATTAGAATCATTACCAAGAAACGAAAGTACCTGGTAATTTAGTTGGCGTGCACGAGCTCTAGTAATTGGTCCAGTATGTATAGCAGCAGGGGCTGTGGGTGTAACAATTGTATTGATGTCCTCATCAAAAGGAGCATGTGTCAACTTATCTTTCAATACCGTGAAGGCTTCTTCCTGTGCGGTACCCCAAAGAAAAGGCACATCTTTCTTTGTAAGCTCATTGAGAGGTGCAGCAATGGTGCTGAAATCTCTCACAAAACGCCTATAGAATCCAGCGAGGCCAAGAAAACTCCTCACTTGTGTGACCGTTTTGGGCTGCGGCCAACTCTCAATAGCTTCAATCTTGGCTTTATCAACTTCAATTCCCTGTGGAGTAACAACATAGCCAAGAAAAGATACTCGGTCGGTGCAAAAGGTGCACTTCCCAAGGTTACCAAACAAACGTGCATCACGTAGAGCAATAAAAACAGCACGTAAATGTTCCAAATGTTCTTCCAAAGATCTGCTATAAATCAATATGTCATCAAAGTAAACTACCACAAATCGTCCAATGAAAGCACGTAAAACTTCGTTCATTAATCTCATGAAAGTACTAGGTACATTAGTTAACCCAAAAGGCATGACTAACCACTCATATAATCCAAACTTAGTTTTAAATGCTGTTTTCCATTCATCTCCCAATTTCATACGAATTTGATGGTAGCCACTACGCAAATCAACTTTGGAGAATATTGTAGAGCCACTCAATTCATCAAGCATATCATCTAGCCTAGGAATAGGATGACGATAACGAATAGTAATATTATTAATGCCTCTACAATCAACACACATACGTGATGTACCATCCTTTTTCGGCACTAGAATAATAGGAACAGCACAAGGACTAAGGGATTCGCGTATATAACCTTTGTCGAGAAGCTCTTGTAATTGACGCATAATCTCCTTCGTCTCCTCTGGATTGGTACGGTATGGTGCACGGTTTGGCAGTGAAGCACCGGGAATTAAGTCAATCTGATGCTCAATCCCTCGAATAGGCAGTAATCCCGGTGGCACGTCTTGTGGAAAAACGTCAGCGAACTCCTGCAAAATGTTAGTGACAGCAGGAGGCAAAGAGGAAGGCACGTCCTCGAATGAAAATAATGCCTCTTTGCACACAAAAGCATAGCAAATAGATTTGCTGAAATCTAGCTCATCAATATCAGATTTGGTGGCAAATAAACATGCACTTTTCAATTTAATTTCAGAAGCAACACTAGATGGTTTATTATTAGGCTTCATTTGTTGCTCAAATTCTTTTGCCACAATCTGATTTTCACTCTTATTCTTCTCCTGTTGTGCTTTATTAGCTCTATTATTATCATCTTTCAAAATGGAATCAGGAGTCATAGGAAGCAAAGTAATATTTTTATCCTTATGAACAAGAGTATAGTGATTGTTTCTACCATGGTGTACAGAATTTTTATCAAATTGCCATGGTCTACCAAGTAATAAGGAACATGCTTGCATAGGTACCACATCACAATCAACATAATCAGCATATGTAGAGACACTAAAATGCACACGAACAGTACGTGTTACCTTAACCTTGCCGCTGTTGTTGAACCATTGGATGTAGTAAGGATGTGGATGTGGTCTTGTGGTGAGAGAAAGCTTCTCCACCATCTCCATGCTAGCCAAGTTGTTGCAGCTCCCTCCGTCTATGATGACGCGCACAGAACGTTCCTTCACAACTCCCTTGGTATGGAACAAATTGTGCCTCTGATTTTGCTCAGCTTGTGTGACCTGCACACTCAAAACACGTTGAGCAACTAAACATTCATCCCTGTCAGCGTCTTCAGGAGCCATGTATTGCGTCTCATGATCAGAATCATCTCCACCATGTTCTTCACGTGTAATAAGAGCCAAAGTCTCCTCATCATAGTCACTAGCGGACTCATATCCACCATCCGCGGTAGCAATCATCACACGCGGAGATTTGCATTCTCTCGCATAATGACCTCCTCCCTTACAACGACGACAAATAATATCACTTGTGTGCCCTGTTGATGCCATGGAAGAAGAAGAACGCTGTGCAGGCCCCGCAGGTGCGCTCTTGGCAGATAATGGTGGTTGTGCCTGTTTTCTTGTATCACGGCTGGAGGTGGCACCGGATGGAGGTGCTGGTGCAATTGAAGTAGAAGATGCACGTGGTGTCCATGATGAAGGTCGGCCTGCAGAAAAGTTAGTTCGCCCCAATGCTTGTCGATCCTGCACTTCACGTTCAGCTTTACAAGCAAGATGGAATAAACAAGTGATATTAGTATACTCCTTATAGTCTAGAATGGTCTGAATCTCTCTATTTAATCCACCCAGAAAACGTGCAAGCATAGCTTCATTCTCCTCAACAATACCACATCTAATCATGCCAGTTTGTAATTTCTGATAATATTCTTCTACAGAATTTTTCCCTTGTCTTAAACGCTGCAATTTTTGAAGCAATTCACGTTGATAATATGGTGGAACCCAACGCGTACGCATAGCAGTTTTCAAAGCAGCCCAAGTAGTTGGAATAGGATATAATCTACAATGTTCAGACCACCATACACATGCAAAACTAGTGAAAGCACAAACGGCAGCAGCAACTCGTCTCTCCTCAGGATATTGTAAACATGTAAATCGTTGTTCAGTTTCTAACTCCCAAGTAAGATATATATCAGGAACATATCTACCCTCAGATGGTGGAATATTCAATTTCAGTTTAGGAATATGGACATCATCTCGTACCTGAGGTGGTGGTGCAGGCCTACCATTATGAATATATACCTGAGGTCGACCTGCTGGTGGTGGTACAGGTGGCTGCACGTAGTGTTGATTTTGATCAACCTCATCCTCATAGTCTCCCACATAATCATCCTCCTCCGCATCAGCAGCAGGAGCCACAGAAGTATCAACAGCAGCACCAACAGTTTGGCCAAACGCAAGAGGAACACGGCTTGCTCGGCGGAGGTCTGCTTCGCAACGTGGAGGTAGTCGTTGTTGTTGTTGTTGGAGAGGTGCGTTAGGTGCAGCGGGTGGTGGTGGTGGAAGACGCGCGAGCAATTCATTAAACTTGTTATCGAGCTTTGTTTCGAACGTCTTCTCAAGGCCAGTGATCTTCTCCATGGCCTCTTCAAAATTGTTCAGCACATCTTGCACCTGTTCAGTCATCATTTGCTGGAACTTATCATGAAGCTCCTTGTTCGATAAATTCTCCCAGTCAATCTCGTCGGCTTGTGATCCTGGCATGGTTAGCAGCAATAGAAACACACAAGAATATGATCCTACAGACTACGAACAAGTGGTGGTGGTGGGTGTCACAAATCCGTCAAGCAAATCTCAAATTCTTACCAGTTCTTACCCAGCAGCAGGCGGTGATCGGCAACCGTTGTAGTCAAAAACTCTCAAAGCTTGGATAGAGCGATTACCAGGGAGAGTCAAACGCACGACGTAGATGTATGTGGAGCTGGGAAGGCTTATAATATGGTAGCAAAAAGGGTCAGCAATAATCAATTCAGAGATGCAAAGTTGAATAAACGCTCAATGACGGTACTGTGCTGGTCCTAGGCTAGACTGTGCTAGAGACGCGAGCCTAGAACACTAACAAAATCACGGCGCGGCACGTAAACAAGGGAAAAGCACACTCTGGAATTTTTTTTTCGCTCTTTTTTTTTGCGCTCTGTTTTTTTTTGCGC
This sequence comes from Triticum aestivum, assembly GCF_018294505.1. Lineage (NCBI taxonomy): Eukaryota > Viridiplantae > Streptophyta > Magnoliopsida > Poales > Poaceae > Triticum > Triticum aestivum. Next base: position 362,779,775 of record NC_057798.1, on the reverse strand, counting down.
TGCTTTTTTTTTGCGAAAAATCACTATAATGGCGAGTGTCTCAAAACTCTTCTTAGCTCAAACTGATAGGATGGGCACGAAATTTTTTCGACCAATTTTTTTTTTGACTGCCCGGACCCAAAAACTGGAAACGGGTCAAAAAAAACTTCCTATAATGGCACCTGTCTCAAAACACTCAGAAACACCTAAAAATAGGATAGCCAGAAAATTTTTCGAAAAATGCATTTTCGAAAAATTTTGGGCCTAAACGGAGCGTGGCTACCCGACTCTTTTTTTTCCGAAACCTACTCCGGCAAGGAAACACGAATCGGAATCTAGATGGATCTCGAAAACAAACCTAATATGACAAGAACTCGGATTGGTGGTGGATATATGGTGGTAGATGGCAGCGGTGGTGGTATATGACAGCTGTGGTGGTATATGGATACGGATTCGAAGCGGTGGCGGATAAACGGTGGTGGTAGATGGCAGGGGCGATGATGATGGTGCAGCGGCGGCGTGACAACTTATGACCAGAACTCGAAACTCTAAAAGACTAGACTCTAAGACCAGCAACTAGACACGACGATGCAACCGCAAATTCAACAAAGCAAAACCCTAAAAAGATTATGCAAGGCTCAGATTGGTTCGGATATGATGAACTAACCCTAATTTTTTTTTTGTTTTGTGGCTTTTTCTTGGACAATAGGTATGAAGAACAGACTCGATCTAAACTACGAAAAACTGTAAAATCTCACCGAGCAACCTGGAAATCTGATACCACTTGATAGAGGCGAGGGTCCCGATCTTTCGATGAGATGATGGATATCGCTTTGGTGGAAGTCGACTTTGACGATCCGACTACGAACGTACGAGGACGTCGCGCCTTAGCAATCGCTAAACCAACTCCGAGAGGTTATTGACCACGCCGGAGCACGATCAACCTGACCACGAGGGTCTGTTTCCTGCGAGCAAACGAAGAACAAGCAAGAAACTAAGATTGCAATCTGGATATTGCGAATATAAGATGAAAGCTTTATTGATCAAGGTGGGGTTCTGTGACGCCTTTGTCTGGTCGTTGAACACAAACGAAGTACGCGAAGTTGCAGCTATGGCGAACTTTTAATCTAAACAAAACCCAAAGTCTAAACGATGCCCTAAGGGCTGTATATATGGAGGAAGAGGGGGGGAATTTCGTGGCCCTTGGTGGAGGGGTCCGAAATCAACCCTATCTCTTGTTTCCCCACACATACGGACTCTAAAAATAGCCTATACTTATGTATTTCGAAATTACATGGGCCTGGCCCAATAATAAGGTGACGCGGCACCTGAAATAGCCTCGGGACGAAATTTATGAAGTGGCATCTTGTATATTTCGTCCAAGGCTTCATGCACCCATTATGGTGGCTTCAAAGTCCTGAAATCATCACTTGTAACTCCGTTCTTGTTTCCCTTGCGCATGCCATCATCTCCATGCTTGTTCTTGCTCCAATGTTCATCCTTCTCCAAGCTAGGCCCTTCATTTGTAAGCAAAACAAATGTATCCAATTTAGGCAGCATCATATTCTCATGAACATTAGAATCATTACCAAGAAACGAAAGTACCTGGTAATTTAGTTGGCGTGCACGAGCTCTAGTAATTGGTCCAGTATGTATAGCAACAGGGGCTGTGGGTGTAACAATTGTATTGATGTCCTCATCACTCAACTAATAACATCATTACAAGGAACCCAAGAGTCAAGGAGCGGTTTGATCTCCCCTATCTTCTTCGCTGTGACCCTGATGACTGGCACCGGCACGACGGAGGCCTCGCCCTGTGCAAGTTGATGCCGCTTGATAATGATACGTATGATGTTATGATGCCATTGCTTGAGGGCAAGGCTTGGGCAGGCGCAAATGGAGATTGGGTTGTTTACATTGGGTCCAACTGCGAGTGAGAACTTGTGAATGTGTACACTCATGACCGGGTTCCACTTCCAAAAATCTCAGCAGACTGCCTAGAGGTTGAGCACACCGGTATTGTATGCACGTTCAAATACGATCATGGTGACTATCTTCTATGGAAGATAGAAATTTGTCGAGTTCCCAACCGCTCTTGGAATTACAACAACTATGAAGTTGTTGCTATCTTCGACAAGCTTGTTGCCGTCCTTGGTGGTTTGACTCGATGGATATTGCTCAAAAATCAGTTTCTGTACACGGATGAGTACTGTGATGCAATTCAATACGAGGGTCTTGTGTTTGCTTCCACCGCTCATGGCACTGTTTTTGCATGGGATCCTCGTAGTTTCAGTACGTTTGTCATCCACCGTAATTATAATTGTTTCATCCACATGCATGCGGTTAGCAAGTTTCCTTTACTAATTAACCTTCTTCTTGTGTTTCCAAGGTCCTATGAACATTCCACCACCTATACTTGAAAAAATTTATAACCAAGGGGGAGATGGCGATGGTGATGATCACGAGTATGAGGACGAGCAGAACGTATATAATTAGTGGTGCCTGGCAACTAATTTTGATGGATCACCTCTTCTTGTGTGTATACAGCCCACTGATGATGTTACTACTGAGGGAGCATGTGTTGTCTCCCATGGTCGCACTCTCCGGACCTATTCCAACACCCCTTGCATGGTATTCTGGATGGATACTAGTGTCCTAGCGCCAACACCTTCTCCCTGGTAAAGAATTGATAGTCTTGGAGAAAACTCGTTCTTCCTTGGACAAAACTATCCGATGATGGTGAAAGGCGATCCAACTGTTGTTGACACAACGTTACTAGTACCATTTATGAGAAGCGACTGTGTCTATACCTCGAACATTAGGGTGGTTCCCTACCCTGGTACTGGTATAGTAGGCCACTTCAGCCTGGATGATCAGTCCTGCGTTGGTCTCGAGATCGACAATAGATGGCCCGTCCCAGAGAATCACTTGTGGTTCAAAGCAAGCGTTTCAAATGCCGAGGAATGGTTGAGTTGAATTTCATTTCATTGCTTGTTATTTGTTGTGTGGTGAAAACTTTAGTATTTATAATGTATCCTCATTGTTGATATGGGTTGATGACCTGTTGTATGTAATAAAATGATATGCCTGAGATAAACTTACTAAATTTATGAATGGCTTTTGAGTTGCTTCTGTGAGTGAGTGGTGCGACAAGGCAAAAAAATATTTTTCCGAATACATAATTGTACGTGCATTGCAACAGGTTATCGGATGAGGCCAATCAACAATAGTAGTACACTATTTGTACTAGCTTCACATGCTTCGCGTCTCGTGCGGGTGTTTTTACTATAGACATATTGTATGTAACCAACACCTCGAATCCTCGATACTAGTACTATATAGTAAGTAGTAGGAGTAGTAGGGTGGCATGGGCCAAAACAAGCATTCACGTCCAGGAGTACGGCAACGCCACCAGCACGACTTCCATCTGACACCATATTTCTTGGAGTCCGTGCTAGAGCAATCTCTTCAACCTCATCGTTTCTCTAACTCAGCCATCGCGCGGCGGGCGAGGTGGGGGTTTGCCGATAGTCGGTTTCCTCAACTGCGTTCCCACTTGTAAGGCCAACTCCAACGATCTATCAATATATGGATGTACTCTTCTTCCCAATACAAAAACTTGCATCCATTCTACTCCCTCCGTTGCACAATACATGCCTTCTATTTGTCAAAATATATATGTATCTAGACATGTTTTAGTATATAGGTACATCCATTTTTGGACAAATGGAAGTCAAGTATTTTGAAACGGAGTGAGTACATAATAAATTTTTTAAGTTAGCACAACTAGTCTAATCCAAGAGCACAACCGAAGATTTGGTCAGGTTCTTCCTCCTTTTGCCCACACGTGGGACATCCAACATCCAGTTCATGTCATGAAAGAAAATAGAGTGGTAGTCGAAGCCACGAGATGTGCATCTTTGGTTAAACTGTAAATAGAATCTTAATACTCTTGAGTAACTCCAAAAGCGGCCACCAAAGATCTTTATTGGATTTGTTTTTCATCACCAGCACTTCGAGGTGAAAGATGTGCAGGTTCAGTGGGTCCTCTTGCGTTTTCACTGACATGTGGGACCGCATGTGAGCAAACAGACGATGGGCTCCGCGCGTCCGCTGGCTGGCTGAGAACAGAGATAGAGGAGGGCTGAGCATGGACTGCAGGAAATTTGTTCTACGTAACCAGCACCTTGATATTCGTGTGTGGTTGTATTACGGCTAGCCTAAGGTTAGTAGGTGACCTTGCGCTTGGCTCTTCGCCTCTTCCAGAAGTCGATGGTTCTACAACATTGCTTCTGGCAATCTGACACCAAATGAACTGCTGCACGTCCACCGCTTGTAAGCAAAAGTTTCTCCTCGTGCTGTGAGCCACCACGCACGCGTTGGCGAGGGAGAAGGCGTAATCAAGCTTCTCATCGTTCTGCGAGTTGATGGGACACATTAAAGTTATTTACTAGTAGTACATACTCTCTCCAAAAAAGTGCTAACCATGTCATTGCTACCATCCCGTGCTCCATCGTTGAGTACGTGCACTATTCACGTGCCATCGAGGAGAAAAAATATTGCGTAGGTACCATCGAAGTGCACGACTCACTTATGAAA
>NC_057798.1:362760515-362774841 GCF_018294505.1 Triticum aestivum | reverse complement strand
CGACTCACTTACGCAGTGCTTATCTGATTATCTCCATTTTCTTGCATGACACGTGTACCTTGATGCTAGATGTCTCGCATGTTGGGAAAAGGATGAACAAAGCTCACGTGAAAGAAAAGAGTTGAAGAGCATAGATTCCCGACGACTGAGGAGGAGCAAGGAACCTCGTGGTGGAGTGTCTGCAAGGAACCTTACGCGTTTTCACCTGTTTTTTGCCGCCTGCCCACCTATAAACAAATAAAAGAACATGAACTTTTCGCTAACCACTAGAAACGATACATCGGGATGCTAAGTTGAAGATGTTTTATAATCCCTTTGTTCCCAAATATAAGTCTTTTTAGATATTGCAATAAGGGACTACATACGAAACAAAATGAGTGAATCTACACTCTAAAATATGTCTACATATATCCGTATGTTGTAGTCTATTGGAAATGGCTAGAAAGACTTATATTTATGAACGGAGGGAGTAGTTTATATTGAATTATTGATAACCATGCAACAAGCCAAGCATGTACAAGATGCATGCAGCCACGCATGTACACAAGCCAACGCACTAACTCCAGCCGATCCAACTCATGCACATACGGGCACAGCATGGAGCACACAACGCACGTACACAAGACGTGCATGCACACACGCTCGGCCGCAGAATGCACGTGAATAACACATTCATGCGCACACACTCGGCTGCATGGAGGCCTGCGCCATCCGCGGCGACGTCCGGTTCATCGTGCTACGGTGAAGCTCGCACGCAACGGCGCATACGCATCTCTTGCAGCACCTCTTTGATGTCGTTGCTCAACTACTAGTCGGAGACGAAGACGACCGCAACCTCTGAAGGAAATATGCCCTAGAGGCAATAATAAAGTTATTATTTATTTCCTTATTTCATGATAAATGTTTATTATTCATGCTAGAATTGTATTAACCGGAAACATAATACATGTGTGAATACATAGACAAACAGAGTGTCACTAGTATGCCTCTACTTGACTAGCTCGTTAATCAAAGATGGTTATGTTTCCTAACCATAGACAAAGAAGTTGTTATTTGATTAACGAGGTCACATCATTAGTCGAATGATCTGATTGACATGACCCATTCCATTAGCTTAGCACACGATCGTTTAGTATGTTGCTATTGCTTTCTTCATGACTTATACATGTTCCTATGACTATGAGATTATGCAACTCCCGTTTGCCGGAGGAACACTTTGGGTACTACCAAACGTCACAACGTAACTGGGTGATTATAAAGGAGTACTACAGGTGTCTCCAATGGTCGATGTTGGGTTGGCGTATTTCGAGATTAGGATTTGTCACTCCGATTGTCGGAGAGGTATCTCTGGGCCCTCTCGGTAATACACATCACATAAGCCTTGCAAGCATTACAACTAATATGTTAGTTGTGAGATGATGTATTACGGAACGAGTAAAGAGACTTGCTGGTAACGAGATTGAACTAGGTATTGGATACCGACGATCGAATCTCGGGCAAGTAACATACCAATGACAAAGGGAACAACGTATGTTGTTATGCGGTCTGACCGATAAAGATCTTCGTAGAATATGTAGGAGCCAATATGGGCATCCAGGTCCCGCTATTGGTTATTGACCGGAGACGTGTCTCGGTCATGTCTACATTGTTCTCGAACCCGTAGGGTCCGCACGCTTAAGGTTTCGATGACAGTTATATTATGAGTTTATGAGTTTTGATGTACCGAAGGAGTTCGGAGTCCCAGATGAGATCGGGGACATGACGAGGAGTCTCGAAATGGTCGAGACGTAAAGATCGATATATTGGACGACTATATTCGGATATCGGAAAGGTTCCGAATGATTCGGGTATTTTTCGGAGTACCGGGTAGTTACGGGAGAAGTAATGGGCCTTGATGGGCTTTAGTGGGAAGAGGAAATAGGCTGCTGCGCCCCCCCTCCCCTTTGGTCTGAATTGGACTAGGGAAAAGGGGGCCGGCCACCTCTCCTTCTCCTCCTATTCCTTCTCCCTTCCTCCCCTCTTGGTGGACTCCTACTAGGACTTGGAGTCCTAGTAGGACTCCCTATCCTGGCCGCACCTTTGCCTTGGCCGGCCTCCTCCTCCTCCATCCTTTATATACGGAGGCAGGGGCACCTCTAAACACACAAGTTGACACAAGTTGATCCACGTGATCGATTCCTTAGCCGTGTGCGGTGCCCCCTGCCACCATATTCCTCGATAATACTGTAGCGGAGTTTAGGCGAAGCCCTGCTGCTGTAGTTCATCAAGATCGTCACCACGCCGTTGTGCTAACGGAACTCTTCCCCGACACTTTGCTGGATCGGAGTCCGGGGATCGTCATCGAGCTGAACGTGTGCTCGAACTCGGAGGTGCCGTAGTTTCGGTGCTTGATCGGTTGGATCGTGAAGACGTACGACTACTTCCTCTACGTCGTGTCATCGCTTCCGCAGTCGGTCTGCGTTGGGTACGTAGACAACACTCTCCCCTCGTTGCTATGCATCACATGATCCTGTGTGCGCGTAGGAAATTTTTTGAAATTTCCACGAAACCCAACAGTGGTATCAGAGCCTAGGTTATTTATGTTGATGTTATATGCACGAGTAGAACACAAGTGAGTTGTGGACGATACAAGTCATACTGCCTACCAGCATGTCATACTTTGGTTTGGCGGTATTGTTGGACGAGACGACCCGGACCAACCTTACGCGTACGCTTACGCGAGACCGGTTCCCTCGACGTGCTTTGCACAGAGATGGCTTGCGGGCGACTGCCTCTCCAACTTTAGTTGAACCAAGTATGGCTACGCCCGGTCCTTGCGAAGGTTAAAACGGAGTCTATTTGACAAACTATCGTTGTGGTTTTGATGCGTAGGTGAGATTGGTTCTTACTTAAGCCCGTAGCAGCCACGTAAAACATGCAACAACAAAGTAGAGGACGTCTAACTTGTTTTTGCAGGGCATGTTGTGATGTGATATGGTCAAGGCATGATGCTGAATTTTATTGTATGAGATGATCATGTTTTGTAACCGAGTTATCGGCAACTGGCAGGAGCCATATGGTTGTCGTTTTATTGTATGCAATGCAATCGCGATGTAATATTACTAAACGGTAGTGATAGTCGTGGAAGCATAAGATTGGCGAGACGACAACGATGCTACGATGGAGATCAAGGTGTCGCGCCGGTGACGATGGTGATCATGACGGTGCTTCGGAGATGGAGATCACAAGCACAAGATGATGATGGCCATATCATATCACTTATATTGATTGCATGTGATGTTTATCTTTTTATGCATCTTATCTTGCTTTGATTGACGGTAGCATTATAAGATGATCTCTCACTAAATTATCAAGAAGTGTTCTCCCTGAGTATGCACCGTTGCGAAAGTTCTTCGTGCTGAGACACCACGTGATGATCGGGTGTGATAGGCTCTACGTTCAAATACAACGGGTGCAAAACAGTTGCGCACACAGAATACTCAGGTTAAACTTGACGAGCCTAGCATATGCAGATATGGCCTCGGAACACGGAGACCGAAAGGTCGAGCGTGAATCATATAGTAGATATGATCAACATAATGATGTTCACCGATGAAACTACTCCATCTCACGTGATGATCGGACATGGTTTAGTTGATTTGGATCACGTGATCACTTAGAGGATTAGAGGGATGTCTATCTAAGTGGGAGTTCTTAAGTAATATGATTAAATTGAACTTAAATTTATCATGAACTTAGTCCTGGTAGTATTTTGCAAATCATGTTGTAGATCAATAGCTCGCGTTGTTGCTTCCCTGTGTTTATTTTGATATGTTCCTAGAGAAAATTATGTTGAAAGATGTTAGTAGCAATGATGCGGATTGGATCCGTGATCTGAGGTTTATCCTCATTGCTGCATAGAAGAATTATGTCCTTGATGCACCGCTAGGTGACGGACCTATTGCAGGAGCAGATGCAGACGTTATGAACGTTTGGCTAGCTCAATATGATGACTACTTGATAGTTTAAGTGCACCATGCTTAACGGCTTAGAATCGGGACTTCAAAGATGTTTTGAACATCATGGACCATATGAGATGTTCCAGTAATTGAAGTTAATATTTCAAGCAAATACCCGAGTTGAGAGATGTGAAGTCTCCAACAAGTTCTATAGCTAAAAGATGGAGGAGAATCGCTCAACTAGTGAGCATGTGCTCAGATTGTCTGGGTACTTCAATTGCTTGAATCAAGTGGGAGTTAATCTTCCAGATAAGATAGTGATTGACAGAATTCTCTAGACACCATCACTAAGTTACTGAACTTAATGATGAACTATAGTATGCAAGGGATGACGAAAACGATTCCCGAGCTCTTCGTGATATTGAAATCGACGAAGGTAGAAATCAAGAAAGAGCATCAAGTGTTGATGATTGACAAGACCACTAGTTTCAAGAAAAGGGCAAAGGGAAGAAGGGGAACTTCAAGAAGAACAGCAAGCAAGTTGCTGCTCAAGTGAAGAAGCCCAAGTCTGGTCCTAAGCCTGAGACTAAGTGCTTCTACTGCAAAGGGACTGGTCACTGGAAGCGGATCTACCCCAAGTGATTGGCGGAAAAGAAGGATGGCAAAGTGAACATAAGTATATTTGATATACATGTTATTGATGTGTACTTTACTAGTGTTTATAGCAACCCCTCAGTATTTGATACTAGTTCAGTTGCTAAGATTAGTAACTCAAAACGGGAGTTGCAGAATAAACAGAGACTAGTTAAGGGTGAAGTGACGATGTATGTTGGAAGTGGTTCCAAGATTGATATGATCATCGTCGCACACTCCCTATACTTTCGGGATTAGTGTTGAACCTGAATAAGTGTTATTTGGTGTTGGCGTTGAACATGAATATGATTTGATCATGTTTATTGTAATACGGTTATTCATTTAAGTAAGAGAATAAATTGTTGTTCTGTTTACATGAATGAAACCTTATATGGTTACACACCCAATGAAAATAGTTCGTTGGATCTCGATCATAGTGATACACATAATCATAATATTGAAACCAAAAGATGCAAAGTTAATAATGATAAGTGCAACTTGTTTGTAGCACTGCCGTTTAGGTCATATTGGTGTAAAGCGCATGAAGAAACTCCATACTGATGGGCTTTTGGAATCACTTGATTATGAATCAGTTGATGCTTGCGAACCATGCCTCATGGGCAAGATGACTAAGACTCTGTTCTTCGGAACAATGGAGCGAGCAATAGATTTGTTGAAAATCATACATACTGATGTATGTGGTCCGATGAATATTGAGGCTCGCGACAGGTATCATTATTTTCTGATCTTCACAGATGATTTGAGCAGATATGAGTATATCTACTTGATGAAACATAAGTCTGAAACATTTGAAAAGTTCAAAGAATTTTAGAGTGAAGTGAAAAATCATCGTAACAAGAAAATAAAGTTTCTACGATCTGATCGTAGAGAAGAGTATTTGAGTTACGAGTTTGGCCTTCAGTTAAAAACAATGTGAAATAGTTTCACTACTCATGCCACCTAGAACACCACAATGTAATGGTGTGTCCGAACGTCATAACCGTACTTTATTAGATATGGTGCGATCTATGATGTGTCTTACCGATCTACCACTATCGTTTTGGGGTTATGCATTAGAGACGGCTGCATTCACGTTAAATAGGGCACCATCTAAATCCGTTGAGACGACACCGTGTGAACTATGGTTTGGCAAGAAACCTAAGCTGTCGTTTCTTAAATTTGGGGTTGCGATGCTTATATGAAAAAGTTTCATCCTGATAAGCTCAAACTCAAATCGGAGAAGTGCGTCTTCATAGGATACCCAAAGGAGACAATTGGGTACACCTTCTATCACAGATCCGAAGGCAAGACATTCGTTGCTAAGAATGGATCATTTCTGGAGAAGGAGTTTCTCTCGAAAGAAGTGAGTGGAAGGAAAGTAGAACTTGACGAGGTAACTGTACCTGCTCCCTTACTGGAAAGTAGTTCATCACAGAAAACTGTTTCAGTGACACCTACACCAGTTAGTGAGGAAGCCAATGATAATGATCATGAAACTTCAGATCAAGATACCACTGAACCTCGTAGATCAACCAGAGTAAGATCCACACCAGAGTGCTACGGTAATCCTGTTCTGGAAGTCATGCTACTAGATCATGATGAACCTACAAACTATGAAGAAGCGATGGTGAGCCCAGATTCCGCAAAGTGGCTTAAAGCCATGAAATCTGAGATGGGATCCATGTATGAGAACAAAGTTTGGACTTTGGTTGACTTGCCCGATGATCGGCAAGCAATTGAGAATAAATGGATCTTCAAGAGGAAGACGGACGCTGATAGTAGTGTTACTATCTACAAAGCTAGAATTGTCGCAAAAGGTTTTTCGACAAGTTCAAGGTGTTGACTACGATGAGAGCTTCTCACTCGTATCTATGCTTGAGTCTGTCTGAATCATGTTAGTAATTGCCGCATTTTATGAAATCTGGCAAATGGATGTCAAAACTGCATTCCTTAATGGATTTATTAAAGAAGAGTTGTATATGATGCAACCAGAAGGTTTTGTCAATCCTAAAGGTGCTAACAAAATGTGCAAGCTCCAGCAATCCATCTATGGACTGGTGCAAGCATCTCGGAGTTGGAATATACGCTTTGATAAGTTGATCAAAGCATATAGTTTTTCTACAGACTTACGGTGAAGCCTGTATTTACAAAGAAAGTGAGTGGGAGTACTACAACATTTCTGATAAGTATATGTGAATGACATATTGTTGATCGGAAATAATGTAGAATTATTCTGCAAAGCATGAAAGGATACTTGAATAAAAGTTTTTCAAAGAAAGACCTCGGTGAAGCTGCTTGCACATTGAGCATCAAGATCTATATAGATAGATGAAGACGCTTGATAAGATTTTCAATGAATACATACCTTGATAAATTTTTGAAATAGTTCAAAATGGAACAGTCAAAGAAAGAGTTCTTGCCTGTGTTGCAAAGGTATGAAATTGAGTAAGACTCAAATCCCGACCACAGCAGAAAATAGAAAGAGAATGAAAAGTCATTCCCTATGCCTCAGTCATAGGTTCTATAAAGTATGCTATGCTTTGTACCAGACCTATTGTATACCTTGCTCTGTATTTGACAAGGGAGTACAATAGTGATCTAGGAGTAGATCACTGGACATTGGTCAAGAATATCCTTAGTAAGGACTAAGGAGATGTTTCTCGATTATGGAGGTGATAAAAGAGTTTGATGTAAAAGTTCCATCAGTGCAAACTTTTACACTGATCCAGATGACTCTAAGTCTCAATCTGGATACATATTGAAAGTGGGAGCGATTAGCTAGAGTAGCTCCGTACAGAGCATTGTAGACATAGAATATTTGCAAAATACATGCGGATCTGAATGTGGCAGACCCGTTGACTAAGATTCTCTCACAAGCAAAACATGATCACACCTTAGTACTCCTTGGGTGTTAATCACATAGCGATGTGAACTAGATCACTGAATCTAGTAAACCCTTTGGGTGTTGGTCACATGGCGATGTGAACTATGGGTGTTAATCACATGATGATGTGAACTATCGATGTTAATCACATGGTGATGTGATCTAGATTATTGACTCTAGTGCAAGTGGGAGACTGAAGGAAATATGCCCTAGAGGCAATAATAAAGTTATTATTTATTTCCTTATTTCATGATAAATGTTTATTATTCATGCTAGAATTGTATTAACCGGAAACATAATACATGTGTGAATACATAGACAAACAGAGTGTCACTAGTATGCCTCTACTTGACTAGCTCGTTAATTAAAGATGGTTATGTTTCCTAACCATAGACAAAGAAGTTGTTATTTGATTAACGAGGTCACATCATTAGTCGAATGATCTGATTGACATGACCCATTCCATTAGCTTAGCACCTGATCGTTTAGTATGTTGCTATTGCTTTCTTCATGACTTATACATGTTCCTATGACTATGAGATTATGCAACTCCCGTTTACCGGAGGAACACTTTGGGTACTACCAAACGTCACAACGTAAATGGGTGATTATAAAGGAGTACTACAGGTGTCTCCAATGGTCGATGTTGGGTTGGCGTATTTCGAGATTAGGATTTGTCACTCCGATTGTCGGAGAGGTATCTCTGGGCCCTCTCGGTAATACACATCACATAAGCCTTGCAAGCATTACAACTAATATGTTAGTTGTGAGATGATGTATTACGGAACGAGTAAAGAGACTTGCTGGTAACGAGATTGAACTAGGTATTGGATACCGACGATCGAATCTCGGGCAAGTAACATACCGATGACAAAGGGAACAACGTATGTTGTTATGCGGTCTGACCGATAAAGATCTTCGTAGAATATGTAGGAGCCAATATGGGCATCCAGGTCCCGCTATTGGTTATTGACCGGAGACGTGTCTCAGTCATGTCTACATTGTTCTCGAACCCGTAGGGTCCGCACGCTTAAGGTTTCGATGACAGTTATATTATGAGTTTATGAGTTTTGATGTACCGAAGGAGTTCGGAGTCCCAGATGAGATCGGGGACATGACGAGGAGTCTCGAAATGGTCGAGACGTAAAGATCGATATATTGGACGACTATATTCGGATATCGGAAAGGTTCCGAATGATTCGGGTATTTTTCGGAGTACCGGGTAGTTACGGGAGAAGTAATGGGCCTTGATGGGCTTTAGTGGGAAGAGGAAATAGGCTGCTGCGCCCCCCCTCCCCTTTGGTCTGAATTGGACTAGGGAAAAGGGGGCCGGCCACCTCTCCTTCTCCTCCTATTCCTTCTCCCTTCCTCCCCTCTTGGTGGACTCCTACTAGGACTTGGAGTCCTAGTAGGACTCCCTATCCTGGCCGCACCTTTGCCTTGGCCGGCCTCCTCCTCCTCCATCCTTTATATACGGAGGCAGGGGCACCTCTAAACACACAAGTTGACACAAGTTGATCCACGTGATTGATTCCTTAGCCGTGTGCGGTGCCCCCTGCCACCATATTCCTCGATAATACTGTAGCGGAGTTTAGGCGAAGCCCTGCTGCTGTAGTTCATCAAGATCGTCACCACGCCGTTGTGCTAACGGAACTCTTCCCCGACACTTTGCTGGATCGGAGTCCGGGGATCGTCATCGAGCTGAACGTGTGCTCGAACTCGGAGGTGCCGTAGTTTCGGTGCTTGATCGGTTGGATCGTGAAGACGTACGACTACTTCCTCTACGTCGTGTCATCGCTTCCGCAGTCGGTCTGCGTTGGGTACGTAGACAACACTCTCCCCTCGTTGCTATGCATCACATGATCCTGTGTGCGCGTAGGAAATTTTTTGAAATTTCCACGAAACCCAACAACCTCGGCCTTAGAGCTAGCACCGATGGAAAAACACGCACGCTGCATGCACACGAGCACATACAGAGTGCCCACGACATGGTGGTGGTGCGTCCCCAGCCGCCTCTACTCCTTCTGTGCACATTGTCTATCTAGGCGGCTGCATGCTAATGATGATGTGGGTGAGATCATCTAGGACTCAGATGATGACGAGGAAAATTATGAGACACAAGGTGACGTGCACCGTCAAGGTCCACGGTCAAGGGGGTGCTAGTAAGTGCTTACATGTTCTTAGAGAAAGTACAATAGAGCTGAGTCAGTGGGCTATAAGGAATAAACTAGTATATTTCTGCTTAGTTGGAGGAAAGAGAAGAGGAGAGAGAAGGTAAGCGGGCTCTTCATGAAGAGCCAGCTGTAGCACGTACTCCTAGACACTTCGTGAGAATGAAAGGTGGGCCACAGAATAAAAAAGCAGTAGTAAACTCTTTTGATCTACTATTGTACATGTAGACTATAAGATGGACTGTAGATGACATGGCACTGGCTTATACTACCTCCGTCCAAGTATATTGGTCCCCATTGTATTTCGTGCCAAATTTTCACCATAAATTAAACTAACAAAATGTTCACGCATGTCAACAAACATTATTTTTGAAAATTATGTTCAAATACGAATCCAATGAGATAATTTTTCTTGACATGCATTAACATTTTGTTAGTTAAATATTTAGTCAAAATTTGGCACAAACTACAAAAAGGACCTATAAACCAGGACGGAGGTAGTAGCCAGCAGCTGGCTATACTATTAATGCTCTTTAGATGAGGTGCTAAGTGCATTAAATGGCTTAGTAACTCAAGTCTTCAATGCATAGGTGCTTAGTTTATTGGTTCCAGATCATATTTTATGCCTACGTGGCAAGCTTAGCAGCTGGCTACTTCTGGGCCCTCCTAACCAAGGGCGTCGTCACCAACCAGGCACTCACCTCCGGGCTCCGGCAACACAATGCCCGCGCTTGTTGCACAGAACGCCAACAATATCTACTTGTTCGTCGGTGCCGGACACATACGCACCAACACACCAACTGCAGGGTCGTATGTACACTGATCAGTGTTTGTTACAGCTTCCCTTTTTTATTTAAACTACATGGTCACTCTTAACCTGTCTCATTTCGGCTGGCTTCGCAAGTGGTAAACCGAATGCAACGGAATTACTATACATCAACTAGTAAAACGAGTGCGCATGAGATGTCCGGTGAGCTCAAATCTTTTTTTTGCGGGAATCTGGTGAGCTCAAATCTGTTACCTGATACTAAAATAGTAGATTTGGTTTCACTAGTCATGTAGTCAAAAGACAAAACATATTTTCGTCACATAATATATCAGGGGTAGAATGGTCTTTTCATGTTAGACTTAACACTGTTATGTGCCAAAATTGACGGAAGTGTCATGAAGGGAACAGAATAAAAATTGTGTCTCAAAAAGGGGAAATGATATTTTTTTAGGGCCAAAAAAGGAAGCAAAATTTAAGAAAGGGCCAAATAAGGAATTCTTTCCATGATATTTCCCTGTCCGGACCGATCCCAAGTTGGCTTCTCACCTTCTTGGCCCAACAAAAATCCCTCCCCCCTCCAGCGCGCGCTTCCCTCCCCACGCCAACTGAGCCCGCCGCTCCACATTGATGGCAAGTCAGGGCGACGCGACCTCTCACTGCTTCCGACGTTGAAGCGGCGCGCCGATCGAGGGCACCACCCGCTGCACGCCCGGCATTCAGACTACAAAGTGGATAGTAACTTTTAGAGCAAGTACTACAATTAGATGACATAAGCAGGCTATAAGGATTTAAATATAGTACTCCCTCTGTCTAGGTGTGTAAGTCATCTTACGAAAACCAAATAATCGCAAAACACGTAGGCGCGGTGCATTAACTTCTACCTCGTTTCTTGTTTCTTGACATATCAACCAATAAGAGATGAGGGTGTGCATGCTTTTAATGACCTGAGACTATCAAACATGACATGGAGTGGTTAGTTCATTGCATGCAATACTATTAATTAGCAAATAAACATTAATGTCTCTTGTTTTCCCCTCCTCTTTGGTCATGGTGCACAGCCTAAGAGGACTTACTCACCTAGACGGAGGGAGTATTTGTGCTTAGTTGAAGGAGAGAGAAGAGGAGAGAGAAGAGAAGCGGATTGTAAATGTGTAGCCGGTTGTACTCCAACATACTTTGTGAGACAAAAGGTGGGGCCATTATTAATGATATTGTATTTATACTAAAGGGACTAACGGATGCCTTAATTACTCTATTTATTTTTTGAGACAAACCTTGGTGGGGCTATTATTGATTTTTGAGCTATTATTGACTTTGACGTGGGGTTTGGGGGCCAAAGGCCTACTGTTATACTCGCACGAATGACTTGGCATGCTCTACCCTAGCCGCCGCTGTATCATATGGTTTCGCACCGTTCTAGATCTTAGCGCCACCATGTAATTTTTCTCCAGCCCTCCTTCCGGCGTGCACCGCGAGAAGGGACAGCAGTCCTACGAAACCCACCTTTCGTGATCCTGTACGGGAGAGGGGCGATCAGGTTTTTGGGGAGCACACTCCTGTGACTGCTTCCAGCGATGACTTCCTCAACGACAGCCTTCTTCCCCGACCTCGGTAACCTCTTCATCAACGACATGAGTGACAACATAAACCACATCGGCTCTGCTCCCGCTATACAGTATGTGATTCTGTCTTCCTGGTTTAGTCCGCATCATTACTTTGATGTTTGCAATTGTCATCATGATCTATTTACTGTTGACTCAGATTAAATATCATACTAAATTGGTCATATATTCAACAATCCAATCCAAAAACCTGATTACAGGCAATTTACTCCGAGTGGTTTTGTTGCGCTTTTGAAGCCACCTACTTTTAAGGGGGTGCGATATAAAAGGTGGCGCACAAGAGCAGTATATTGGTTTTAGATCATGTACTGCTATGATGCCACTAAGGGTAAGCCTGAGGGCGATCTTAATCCTACACAGCAGGAAGATTTTCAGAACATGGATACCCTCATCAAAGCCGCCTTGCTGAGTGTTCTTGATGATTCCATTGTGGATTCATATATGTCGTTCGACAGCGGCAAAGACATGTGGGCTGTGCTCGAGGCCATGTTTGGGCCCTCGGGCGTTGGCAACGAGTTGTCGGTCATGGAGCAATTCTGTGACTACAAGATGACTGATGAGCGCTCTGTTGTTCAGCAGACTCATGAGATACAGTGACTCTCTAATGAACTTGAGTACTTTAAGTGTGTGTTGCCGTACAAATTTGTTGCTGGGACCATCATTGCCAAGCTTCCACCTTCGTGGAACGATTTTTCTACTTCTCTGGAAAACAAGAGACATGAGTTTTCTGTTTTGGATCTCATTAGCACTCTTGATTTTGAGGAGAAGGCGAGAGCAAAAGACACACGTGCTCGGGTCGCTGAGGGAGCTTCTAGTGCCCACATGGTACATGAGAACAACTTCCAGCCCAACCAGCCCCAAAACAACAAAGAACAAATCTCAGGGGAAAGGCAAGTTTGATGCAAAGAACAAGCCTTCACATTCTACCAACTTTAAGAAGAATTCTCATAGCGGGAAGGGATACAAACCTCAATTTTGGTAGAACCGCACAAAATTTATATGGCTGCATCTACCTGCTGTCAGCTAACCTCATGGTGCTCCAGGTATTCCTACATTTGTAACTAGGTACAATGACCATAGTAAGATGAAATTAGCTCATTCGTAGGTTGACTTGCTGAATGCAGTGCGGAACGGTCTTGTCATCTTTGGAGGAGCAAACAAGCAGTGCAGCCGAAGGTGGAAATCAACCAAGGACTTATGAAATTATATGTAATCTTCCTCAAGCAGGTCAGTATCCCCTTCATCCAGATGATCGTGTTTTGTCATGCCGAGCTATTGATATGTGCTACTATTTTGCAACACCGTTTAAGTATAGCTACTATTTTCCTATCTTTCCAGATTCAGGACAATGAATATGATATTAGGGGAACTGCACAATATGGACCCATGTTGAGTCATCTCTATTACCTCATGTGTTTGCTGCAAATGTGTTAGCATCAATTGCAAGATGAGGCAGCTAGCTAGTTGTGGAGTTGCCAACATGCTGAAAGTGCTCGCAACATTGAGAAGAAACAAGCATGCCCAGGAAATTAATGCGTGCACAGGGAGGCCCTTTGCTCAGAGAAGCATCGACCGATTTTCTTTATTTCCACACCTTCTGACAGCTTTGTATATTTGTTATAGTATGGTGAATCATTGAGATGCATAGACATGCTGAACTTTTGCTCTTCTGAATGTTAGTTTAATATGAGTGTCTGCATCCAGTACCGCATCCTCTAATTTGGTGGATGCACACAGAGAAAATAAATATCCTTAATTTACTCCATAACCACCCTATTAAATAGGCCTAGTAACAAACCAGGCGCATGCAGTGGCTGGCGGGCACATGCATCCTGCATGCATGGCCAGTCAGCCAAGCCCATGCGCTAGCTCCAATGCAGCAACACAAAAGAAGAGAGCGGTTCTTGGGAAAAAGCGAGTAGTTAGTGCAGCGGGCCTTATAAACATGAACAGCTCGCTCTCCCGCTTCCGTCTCCCCACCCAATTCCCCTGGCTCCCCAATCTTCCTCACTTGTCTAGAAAACCGTGCTCACCTTCTTCCTCACTCATACAGAAAACGCCTGCTCCTCTTCTTCCACTCCTACAGAAATCCCCAGCCCTCCTTCTTCCCCACTCGCACTGCCACTAGGCTCGTCTCTGGCTACTCTTCTCAAAACCGTGAGCTCGGCGCGACACCCACAAGGAAAATGAATTGGGATGGACCTAGCACCAAGAAGATGAGGCTCCCGCCAGCGGCGACGTTGGTTGTAGATCCCACACCCAGTAGCGCGGGGAGAAGCGGCGAGCCCCCCCCCCCACCCGGATCTGAG
>NC_057798.1:362734904-362760251 GCF_018294505.1 Triticum aestivum | reverse complement strand
GGAGATCATCTCGCTTCTCCCCACCAAGGATTGCTGCCGCACACAAGTCCTCTCAACTCGGTGGCGCCCTCTATGGCGCACCGCGCCCCTCAATCTTGATTGTCGTCAGATATCTGTCCTTCCTGAATTTGATCTCCTCAGAGCCATCGTCTCTTCTCACTAGCAGGGCCCGGTTCAATGCCTCTGCATCCCGACAAGCTACTTTCTGTCCATACCCGGCAAGGTGGACGCTTGGCTGACATCCCCTGAATTCGGAAAACTCCAGCAGTTTGAGCTCTACCATTACGACGAAAGTTTCATAGCACAAACATACCAAGAATTTCCATCTTGCGGTTTTCCTCCTCTCTCCACACCGCCACCTTCGCCCGGTGCCATCTACCAGACGATCTGGTACAAATGCTTCGACCCCCACTGCTAAAAAAACTTTTTCTTGTGTTGGTTTATCTGTCGGAGGCCTCACTGCACAGCATCATCCACTCTAGTTGCCCTGCCCTGGAGCACTTGCTGATTGTCTTGGGAATAGAAATTGGTATCAGCTGTCTCCAAATAAAGTCGCCTCACATTAAAAGCATTGGCATTTGTTTTAAAGGACAACAGCTCATCATCGAAGATGCCCCTTCACTTGAAAGGTTGCTCCTTCATAATTGTTATACACCTTCAGAAATAATTGTCGTCTCTATGCCCAAACTGGAGACCTTGGGTGTAATTCGTGACCCGTTTAATAATCACAAGGAGTTGGTGTTTGGCTCCTCACTTTTTCAGGTACCGTATATTATCATCTACACATTTGTAATCATATGATGCATTTTTCATTTGTGCGCATAAGTTTTATATCATCTTGGAGTACACTTTGGGTACTAATATTATGTTATATGCTCAATGAAGAGTTCGTCCATTGATAGCCTATCAATGCTGCTGGATTCTGTCAAGATCATATATATCAGAATGTATAGTTTTGATCTGGACATAATTATTGGCTTGCTGCGATGCTTTCGATCTCTGGAGAATTTATACATAGAGGTGATGATTTCATGCACATTGAAAGCCAGTATATATTGTACTAGAATTAACTGTTCAGCTGTCGTTCTTTTGACATACTCTTTTTTCAGACCTTAACTATTTTCAATCTTCTTGTCTACTTAGGCAGAACCACATGTTGAAAAACATATAACCAATCGTTGGCGTAATAAGCACAAGGATTTTATCAGTTCTCATGACATTCTTTTGAGGACAATAACGATGGAACGATATGCATCCAACCAGGAAAACAGAAGCTTTGTCACATTGTTCCTATTGAATGCGAGGTTACTATTGTCCATGAGGCTTAATTTTTACAGCAAGAGATTTCTCACGGACGAACATGTTGAACAGCAAAAAAAGAAGTTTCAGGTGGACAAATGGGCTTCTAAACATGTGCGGCTTCTATTTACAATAAGTTGTAGACATCCTGAAATAATTTTTTTTTGCACAGGATGTTGATTTTATGGATCAGACCGATCCATTTGTTTGTGACTGCAAAAAAGAGTGGTTGGGTTAGATGTTACTGTCATGTTCAATCTGGGTTTTGTCTAAAAATTTGATGAACAACTAATCCTTGGGCTTTTTCTACCATTTGTATGCTTGACTTGCATGTTGTTGCCCTCGTACTCCCCTCCACCTGCCACTACACTGCCGCATCCTCCATGGCTGCTGTTCGTTCCCATCCGAGGCCTTGCCGTCGTTCTCCGCCTTGTTTAGCTCGCTGTTCCTGCCGCCGTCTGGCGTTGTCAACATGGTCAACAACCAAGAGGAATCAGGAGATGACTGTACGTTGAGAGGCTGACCGTAGGGACCCACCAGGGTCATTGCATTTCGCAAGCAGGTGCCTTGTTATTACAAGCCAAAAAAATACTTCCTCCTAATTGTTTGACAACTAGGTTCCACGCCATTGTCAATGTAGTCAATAAACGAGAAAATTACACAACAAGCGGATAACACCAGGGACCCAGCAGCTCGCCCAGTTGTTTTTCAGTTTCAGAGACGGAGATCAACTGCGCGCTGTGCGGGGGCTGTGGCCTGTCTAGCCCACGCTTGCGCTTTTATTAAGCACATGACGAGCCCAGTTGATATATTTTTTCTTTCTGAAATTGGCTATCCCACTTCTTTTTTCTGGAGAATACCAAAACCGAGGCCTACTTGCTTTTCTCAGCCCTGCTGGGCTACAAATCTTTCAAGACGAGAAGGGATGTAGGTAGTAAGAAATGGGCTTCCCTAGAAAATGGGCTATAAGTTGTAAGAAATGGGCTGTAAATTTTTAAACCAAAGCCAACCGACAATTGCATTAAAATATCATTTTTCAGGATGTCTCTACTCTCTACTCTTATAAAAACCAGAGCCAACTAGCAATTACATTAAAATATCATCTTTTCTCCCACAAGATAAACTACTCATACAAATGCATCTTCATGTTCCGTGCAACGAACGGGCATCTTCCTAGTTAAGATTCTAATTTTCATTCATTTTTTTGCAGAGAATCGTTTTTTGAATTTTATTTTGATATAATTTTTTGAAAATTATTTTTAACATGACTCAAAATTTCATGATTAAAAGAGTTCGGACCCCACCGAAATATGCAAAATTTCGTTGAATTTTTTAGTAGTGCCCAGAATATATGGTCTGTAATGCTAATAAAAAGAATATGGGCTTCAAATATCCTTAAGAATTAGCAAATGGGCTGTAAATTATTGAAAATAATGGCTATTGGGTTGTATGCTGTTTCAGATTTGGAGGCTGACTTCTGGGCCTACTAGGTTGACGATGACGTTGTCCTAATTTTTTTTGACGCGTACGCAAGGCTTTGTAAACTTAGTCAACACACAACAGTGACTGTTGGATGTCCATCCAACGGCCGCCGTGCTTCTTCAATCTCCGATCTTCCTGCTCCAGCCGCCCAAACCAGCGCCGGCGGGACTACCTGCTCCCTCCTCCCGTGGCTGGCTGTGCTGCCGCCAGGCCATCCCTCTAACCACCCACACATCCTGTTCTTTTCTGGCGACGTCAGCCTCACCCCGTGGCCGACCAATCAGGGCATCCGCTGCGGTGGCTTCGCTGGCTCCGGGTGGTTCTCTTCCTGGGCCTTGCCCTCGTCCACCGTATTTGTGCTCTCGGCGCGGCGAGGTCAACATGGTCAACAAACAACAGCCATCAGAAGAGGCTGGCAGTAGGGGCCCACACAGGAAAATGCCTCCTTATTACGCGCAAAATAATGATTCCTCCACCTGATAGCTGGGACCCACTGGAAGGGTCTCTGTATTTCGCGAAAAAAATGTTCCCCCCGCTATCAGCTCGGGCCCATCGGAAATGCCTCCTTATTATGCACAAAAAAATGAATACTCCCCCTGCTAGCTGGGACTCACCTTGGTGGGAGGCTGACTTGTGGGCCTACTAGGGATGGAGGGCTTTGTTAACTTAGTCAATAGGAACGATTCTAGCTCCAGTGACCGTACGATGTCCATACAACGGCCGTAGTACTTCTTCAACCTCTGGTCTTCGTGCTCCAGCCGCCCAAAGCAGCGCCGGTCGTGCCGCATGCTCCTGCCTCCCGTGGCCGGCTATGATGTCGCGGAGGCCTCACCGCCCCCTACTACTCCCACCGCTGGCCAGGCCATCCCTCTACTCACCCACACCCCCTGTTATTCTGCGGCGACGGCAGCCTCGCACCGCAGCCGAACCAGTGAACCCTCATACTCCTCTTCACGTGGGCATCCACTGTTGCGTCTTCCCCGGCTCTGCGTCGTCCCCTTCCAAGGCCTCGCCATCGTCCACCGCCGTGGTGCTCTCGGCGCGGCATGGTCAATGTGGTCAATGACCGACTTCCGTTGGAAGAGGCTAACAGCTGGGTCCACGGCGGCCGCAAGGAAGTGCCTCCTTATTATGCGCAAAATAATTATTCCTCCACCTGACAGCTAGGACCCACCGGACGGGCCACTGTATTTCGCGAAAAAACATTTCCCACTGACTGTTGGGACCCACCAGCTACACCTTCGCACGCAAGGAAGTGCGTCCGGGCAAAAAAAACACGATTCACCCCCCTGACTGCTGGGACCCACCAGCTATATCTTCGCACGCAAGGAAGTGCCTGACAGTCGGGACCCACCTGGTCGAAGCATACGTAGCGTTGTCATTCTGGTCGAAACGGGGGTCCTGTTGATCGGGAGGGGTGCGGCGTACCGCAAAACGGAAGAAACGGACTTGTGTTGGAGCGCTACGGTCAAAAGGGGGTCCTGTTCATCGGGAGGGGTGTGGCATACCGCAAAACAGGACTCGACGGGGTACTTTTCATCTCCACCGTCGACCTCCTCCAGCCTCCACGGGCTACCATCGACCTCCGCCAGCCTCCACGGGCTCCTGTTCATCCAGCCTTCACCATGAGCTACTCCATCGGCTACTGTTCAACTACCCCTCCACGCGCACCCCTCCACCGTCTATTGTTCATCCAGCCCTCCAAACCACGGGGTCCTGTTCAACCACCCCTCCACCGTCTAATGTTCATCCAGCCCTCCACACCACGGGGTCCTGTTCATCCAGAGGCAACGCCACCACTCACTATTCATCCACCCCCCCGCAACGCTCACTGTTCATCCAGAGGCAGCATCGGTCGGCTTCAGTTAGCAGCAGTAGCGAAGGAATCGCTCGATCGGGTTCAGTTAACAGCCATTGATCGATCGCTCAGGTTCAGTAACGCATAGCCTGCAGTGCAATCGCTCGGGTTTAGTTAGAGCCCAACGCCTCACTCGGGTTCAGTTAGAGCCAACGCCTCACACACACGCGCGTACATGTACAAGAGAAACGCACATCGCTAGGCCCCTGACCTCCCACCGTAACCGGGAACTCCCCGAAATCCGCCCCCCTCGCTTCTACCACGGTTTTTCCCGTCATGGACGGCCCAAAGAATGTCATGCAGCTGCGTCTCCAGCCCGCCCAGGACAAAAATCCCATTTTCTGTCATGATTTTTTGTCATAGAAGTAGGAGCCCACCACATCTATGATGTAACTGGGTTTTGTCACAATTATTGTCATAGAAGTCTCATATGTATGACAGAAAAAAATTCGTCCGGCCCAAAATGTCACGGATGTGTCTTTATTTGTAGTGTATGCATAGATTCCCAAGGTCACAGAACCCGCAAGTTGATCACCAAAACATACATCAAGTGAATCACGTGATATCCCATTGTCACCACAGATAAGCACGGCAAGACATACATCAAGTGTTCTCAAATCCTTAAAGACTCAATCCGACAAGATAACTTCAAGGGGAAAACTCAATTCGTCACAAGAGAATAGAGGGGGCGATACATCATAAGATCCAACTATAGTAGCAAAGCTCGCGATGCATCAAGATCATGCCAAATCAACAACGCGCGAGAGAGAGAGATCAAACACATAGCTACTGGTACATACCCTCAGACCCGAGGGTGAACTACTCCCTCCTCGTCATGGAGAGCACTGGGATGATGAAGATGGCCACCGTTGAGGGATCCCCCCTCCGACAGGGTACTGGAACAGGGTACCGATTGGTTTTGGGTGGCTACAGAGGCTTGCGGCGGCGGAACTCCCGATCTATTGTGCTCCTTGATGTTTTTAGGGTATATGGACATATATAGGTGAAAGAAGTCGGTCAGGAAAGCCATGAGGGGCCCATGAGGGTGGGGGCGCGCACAGGGGGGTAGAGCGCGCCTCCCTGCCCGTGGCTTCCTCGTTGCTTCCCTTACATGCACTCCCAGTCTCCTGGATTGCTTCAGTTCCAAAAATAACTCTCCCGAAGGTTTTATTCTGTTTGGACTCCGTTTGATATTCCTTTTGTTTGAAACACAAAAATAGGCAAGAAAACAACAATTTGGACTGGGCCTTCGGTTAATAGGTTAGTCCCAAAAATAGTATAAAAGTGTATAATAAAGCCCATAAACATCCAAAACAGATAATATAATAGCATGAATACTTCATAAATTATAGATACGTTGGAGACGTATCAGCATCCCCAAGCTTAATTCCTCCTCGTCCTCGAGTAGGTAAATGATAAAAGAAAGAATTTATGAAGTGTGAATGCTAGCAGGTGCTCATGTTTGATCAATGATAATTTCAGTCACCTTTTTTAGCATCATTATATGTCATAATAGTAGCTCATCTCATAAAACTTTTCATGATTAAGTAACAAGCTATTCACATGTTAAAGCATAGACCATAAACTTTCTTGAAAACTAGCAAACTTCATTCTTAGTCATCAAACAATTGCAATTCATCTTATTTTCAGGAAGGGTCTATGTTAGAGCTTTGATTTAGCAAATCCCACATACTCAACTATCATATAGTCTTCCATGATTGCTACCACTCAAAGCATATTTTTAGAACAAATAGCATCAATCGAACACAGAGAAAGATAGGGGCTTAATGTTTCGCCTCCCAACTTACTTATCATATAGATAATTGTCAACAATAGTAATTCATGATCAAATATATTTGAATGGCCACATAAGCTTAGATCTTTCCCCATCACATGATGCTTGCCAACTAAAGAGTAGGTTGGAATGAGAAGGAATACTACCGACTCTTGCATAAAAGTAAAAGATAGGCCCTTCGCAGAGGGAAGCAGGGATTTGCAGAGGTGCCAGAGCTCGATTTTGAAATAGAGATAAATAATTATGAGAGGTATGCTTTCATTGTTAACATAACAACCAAGAGTTCCTAATATCTTCCATACTACATATATTATAGGCAGTTCTGAAACAGAATGGTAAAGTTTCTACTCCCCCTCGACCAACAATCATCAATCCATGGCTTGCCCGAAACAACAGGTGCCTCCAACTAACAACAATCCTGGGGGAGGTTTGTTTGCAATTATTTTGATTTGATTTTGATCTTTTGATCATGGGACTGGGCATCCCAGTTACCAGCCATTTTTCTCATGAATGATGAGCGGAGTCCACTCATCGTGAGAATAACCCACCTAGCATGGAAGATACTGACAGCCCCTAGTCGCTACATGAGCGATTCGGGCATACAAAACAGATTATTATTTAAAGGTTTAGAGTATGGCACATGCAAATTTACTTGGAACGGCAGGTAAATACGGCATATAGGTAGGTATGGTGGACACTCATGGAAGAAGCTTGGTTTAAGGAATTCAGATGCACAAGCAGTATTCCCTCTTAGTACAGATATTTTGGCTAGCAAAGGATTCTAAACAGCAAGCACCACATGTTGGAGGATCTATAACAATATAACTTCTATACAAATATACCCAAGCATAACTCATTACGTTGTCTTCCTTGTCCAATTTCAACTAATTTGCTCAGGTTTAAAAATAATTAATGGGGCTCACAATCATAGAAGATGTCCAAGATAGTATATTTACATGTGAAATCTCTCTTCCTTCAATATTCTTCAGTGAATTGTTAAAGTGACCAATACTATGCTTCTTAACTTTCAATAAATTTACCACCTCTACTTCTTATATGTGAAGTCATTATACCCCATGGATAAGCATATGAAACATATATAATTCCAGATTTATGATATTAAAATCATTGAACCATTTACTCATAGGATATAAGTGAAGCACACGAGTAAATAACAAACTACTCCAAAAAGATATAAGTGAAGATCAATGGGTAGTTAAATAATTATGTAGCTATGTGAAGACTCTCTCTCATTTAATAATTTCATATCTTGGTATTTTATTAAAACAACAAGCAAAAAAAAATGACATGACGCTCCAAGCAAAACACATATCATGTGGTGAATAAAAATATAGCTCCAAGTAAAGTTACCGATGGACGAAGACGAAAGAGGGGATGCCATCCGGGGCATCCCAAGCTTAGGCTCTTGGTTGTCCTTTAATATTACCTTGGGGTGCCTTGGGCATCCCCAAGCTTAGGCTCTTGCTACTCCTTATTCCATAGTCCATCGAATCTTTGCCCAAAACATAAAAACTTCACAACACAAAACTTAACAGAAAACTCGTAAGCTCTATTAGTATAAGAAAATAAATCACCACTTAGGTATTGTTATGAACTGATTATAAATTCATATTGGTGTAATATCTACTGTATTCCAACTTCTCCATGGTTCATACCTTCCGATACTACTCATAGATTCATCAAAATAAGCAAACAACACAAAGAAAACAGAATCTATCAAAAACAGAACAACCTATATTAATCTCTAACTCTCAAATACTTCAATAACTGAAACTTTCCTACCAAATTAGGAAGACCTGAGAAATTTGTGCACCAAGCCATATAAAAAAGAATCAGATCAAAATCACGTTTCTGTGAATTATCAAACTAATTTACTGGGTGCAAAAGTTTCTGATTTTCAGCCGGATCAACACAACTATCACCGTAAGCTATCATAAAGGTCTTACTTGGCACTTTATTGAAACAAAAGCTATAAAACATGATTGATACAGTAGCATAATCTTGTGGACAGACAAAAATAGTATGGGGTAAATATTGGGTTGTCTCCCAATAAGCGCTTTTCTTTAATGCCTTTTTAGCTAGGCATGATGATGACAATGATGCTGACATAAAAGATAAGAATTGAAACATAATGGGAGCATCATGAGCATATGACTAGCAAACTTAAGCCTAACCCACATCCTATGCATAGGGATTTTGTGAGCAAACAACTTATGGGAAAAATAATCAACTAGCATAGGAAGGCAAAACAAGCATAACTTCAAGATTTTATGCACATAGAGAGGAAACTTGATATTATTGCAATTCCTACAAGCATATGTTCCTCCCTCGTAATAATTTTCATTAGCATCATGGATGAATTCAACAATATAACCAGCACCTAAAGCATTCTTTTCATGATCTAGTTGCATAGAAAATTTACTACTCTCCACATAAGCAAAATTCTCATTCGGAATAGTGGGAGTATCATAAGAGACTTGAATACTATAAATTGTTTCCACATTAAAAGAGTAATGTTCAGAAAAAGGGTAATTATAATCATGACAAGTTTTATAAGTGTAATCATCACTACTTTTTATAGCATAAGTTTCATCACAATAATCATCATAAGTAGCAACTTTGTTCTCATCATAATCGATTAAACATAGCATCTTCATTAAACATAGCATATCAAAACCTGGGAAGCTAAAAATATCATCTTCATTAAACATAGCATCCCCAAGCTTGGGAAAAAACATTAATTGCAGCAAATATATTCTCAAAAACATCATTCTCAACAAACATGGCAGCCCAAGCTTGGGCCTTTTCATATCATAAGTGTTGGAAATATGCCCTAGAGGCAATAATAAAAGTGTTATTATTATATTTTCTTGTTCATGATAATTGTCTTTTATTCATGCTATAACTGTATTATCCGGAAATCGTAATACACGTGTGAATACATAGACCACAATATGTCCCTAGTGAGCCTCTAGTTGACTAGCTCGTTGTGATCAACAGATAGTCATGGTTTCCTGGCTATGGACATTGGATGTCGTTGATAACGGGATCACATCATTAGGAGAATCGTGTGATGGACAAGACCCAATCCTAAGCCTAGCACAAAAGATCGTGTAGTTCATTTGCTAGAGCTTTGCCAATGTCAAGTATCTCTTCCTTCAACCATGAGAGCGTGTAACTCCTGGATACCGTAGGAGTGCTTTGGGTGTATCAAACGTCACAACGTAACTGGGTGACTATAAAGGTGCACTACAGGTATCTCCGAAAGTATCTATTGTTTTATGCGGATCGAGACTGGGATTTGTCACTCCGTGTAAACGGAGAGGTATCTCTGGGCCCACTCGGTAGGACATCATCATATGCGCAATGTGACCAAGGAGTTGATCACGGGATGATGTGTTACGGAACGAATAAAGTGACTTGCCGGTAACGAGATTGAACAAGGTATTGGATACCGACGATCGAATCTCGGGCAAGTAACATACCGATAGACAAAGGGAATTGAATACGGGATTGATTAAGTCCTTAACATCGTGGTTCATCCGATGAGATCATCGTGGAACAT
Source organism: Triticum aestivum (assembly GCF_018294505.1). Taxonomy (NCBI): domain Eukaryota; kingdom Viridiplantae; phylum Streptophyta; class Magnoliopsida; order Poales; family Poaceae; genus Triticum; species Triticum aestivum. The sequence continues at coordinate 362,750,231 of NC_057798.1, read as the reverse complement.
GTGGGAGCCATCATGGGTATCCAGATCCCGCTGTTGGTTATTGACCGGAGAACGTCTCAGTCATGTCTACATGTCTCCCGAACCCGTAGGGTCTACACACTTAAGGTTCGATGACGCTAGGGTTATAAAGGAAGTTTGTATGCGGTTACCGAATGTTGTTCGGAGTCCCGGATGAGATCCCGGATGTCACGAGGAGTTCCGAAATGGTCCGGAGGTAAAGATTTATATATGGGAAGTCCTATTTTGGCCACCGGAAAATGTTCGGGATTTTTCGGTATTGTACCGGGAAGGTTCTAGAAGGTTCCGGAGTGGGGCCCACCTGCATGGGGGGACCCACATGGACGTGGGTAGTGGGGGCAAGGCCCCACACCCCTGGTCAAGGCGCACCAAGATCCTCCCTTAGAAGGAATAAGATCATATCCCGAAGGGATAAGATCAAGATCCCTAAAAAGGGGGGATAACAATCGGTGGGGAAGGAAATAATGAGATTTCTTTCCTCCCACCTTGGCCAACGCCCCAATGGACTTGGAGGGCAAGAAACCAGCCCCTCCACCACTATATATAGTGGGGAGGCACATGGGAGCTATACACGAAGTTCTGGCGCAGCCCTCCCCCTCTCACAAGTACTCCTCCTCTTCCGCGGTGCTTGGCGAAGCCCTGCAGGATTGCCACGCTCCTCCACCACCACCACGCCGTTGTGCTGCTGTTGGATGGAGTCTTCCTCAACCTCTCCCTCTCTCCTTGCTGGATCAAGGCGTGGGAGACGTCACCGGGCTGTACGTGTGTTGAACGCGGAGGTGCCGTGCGTTCGGCACTTGATCATCGGTGATTTGAATCACGACGAGTACGACTCCATCAACCCCGTTCACTTGAACGCTTCCGCTTAGCGATCTACAAGGGTATGTAGATGCACTCTCCTTCTACTCGTATCTGGTTTCTCCATAGACAGATCTTGGTGACACGTAGGAAAATTTTGAATTTCTGCTACGTTCCCCAACAGTGGTGTCAGAGCCAGGTTTATTGCGTAGATTCTTTGCACGAGTAGAACACAAAGTAGTTGTGGGCGTTGATGTTGTTCAATATGCTTACCGTTACTAGTCCAATCTTGTTTCGACGGTATTGTGGGATGAAGCGGCCCGGACCGACCTTACACGTACTCTTACGTGAGACAGGTTCCACCGATTGACATGCACTTGGTGCATAAGGTGGCTAGCGGGTGCCAGTCTCTCCCACTTTAGTCGGAACGGATTCGATGAAAAGGGTCCTTATGAAGGGTAAATAGCAATTGGCATATCACGTTGTGGTTTTGCGTAGGTAAGAAACGTTCTTGCTAGAAACCCATAGCAGCCACGTAAAACATACAAACAACAATTAGAGGACGTCTAACTTGTTTTTGCAGGGTATGCTATGTGATGTGATATGGCCAGAAGGATGTGATGAATGATATATGTGATGTATGAGATTGATCATGTTCTTGTAATAGGATTCACGACTTGCATGTCGATGAGTATGACAACCGGCAGGAGCCATAGGAGTTGTCTTTATTTATTGTATGACCTGCGTGTCATTGAAGAACGCCATGTAAACTACTTTACTTTATTGCTAAACGCGTTAGTCATAGAAGTAGAAGTAGTCGTTGGCGTGACAACTTCATGAAGACACGATGATGGAGATCATGGTGTCATGCCGGTGACAAGATGATCATGGAGCCCCGAAGATGAAGATCAAAGGAGCTATATGATATTGGCCATATCATGTCACTACTCTATTTGATTGCATGTGATGTTTATCATGTTTATGCATCTTGTTTGCTTAGGACGACGGTAGTAAATAAGATGATCCCTTACAAAATTTCAAGAAGTGTTCTCCCCTAACTGTGCACCGTTGCTACAGTTCGTCGCTTCTAAGCACCACGTGATGATCGGGTGTGATGGATTCTTACGTTCACATACAACGGGTGTAAGACAGTTTTACACAGCGAAAACACTTAGGGTTAACTTGACGAGCCTAGCATGTGCAGGCATGGCCTCGGAACACGGAGACCGAAAGGTCGAGCATGAGTCGTATGGTAGATACGATCAACATGAAGATGTTCACTGATGATGACTAGTCCGTCTCACGTGATGATCGGACACGGCCTAGTTGACTCGGATCATGTGATCACTTAGATGACCAGAGGGATGTCTATCTAAGTGGGAGTTCATAAGATGAACTTAATTATCCTGAACATAGTCAAAAGACCTTTTGCAAATTATGTCGTAAGCTCGCGCTTTAGTTCCACTGTTTAGATATGTTCCTAGAGAAAATATAGTTGAAAGTTGATAGTAGCGATTATGCGATCAGTAGAAAGCTTATGTCCTTAATGCACCGCTCAGTGTGCTGAACCCCAACGTCGTTTGTCGATGTTGCGAACATCGGACATACACGTTTTGATAACTACGTGATAGTTCAATTAAATGGTTTAAGTAGAGGCACCAAAGACGTTTTCGAAACGTCGCGGAACATATGAGATGTTTCGAGGGCTGAAATTGGGATTTCAGGCTCGTGCCCACGTCAAGAGGTATAAGACCTCCGACGATTTTCTTAGCCTGCAAAGTAAGGGAGAAAAGCTCAATCGTTGAGCTTGTGCTCAGATTGTCTGAGCACAACAATCACTTGAATCGAGTGGGAGTTGATCCTCCAGATGAGATAGTGATGTTTCCACAAAGTCATTGCCACCAAGCTGCTAGAGCTTTGTGATGAACTATAACAAATCAGGGATATATATGATGATCCTTGAGATATTCGTGATGTTTGACACCACGAAAGTAGAAATCAAGAAGGAGCATCAATTGTTGATGGTTGATGAAACCACTAGTTTCAGGAAGGTCAAGGGCAAGAAAGGATACTTCATGAAACGGCAAATCAGTTGCTGCTCTAGTGAAGAAACCCAAGGTTGAACCCAAACCCGAGACTAAGTGCTTCTGTAATAAGGGGAACAACCACTGGAGCAGAATTACCCCAGATACTTGGTAGATGAGAAGGCTGGCAAAGTCGATAGAAGTATATTGGATATACATTACGTTAATGTGTACTTTACTAGTACTCCTAGTAGCACAGTGGTATTAAGATACCGGTTCGGTTGCTAAGTGTTAGTAACTCGAAATAAAAGCTACGAAATAAAAGGAGACTAGCTAAAGGTGAGCTGACGATATGTGTTGGAAGTGTTTCCAAGTTTGATGTGATCAAACATCGCACGCTCCCTCTACCATCAAGATTAGTATTAAACCTGAATGCTTTATTGAATCTCGATCGTAGTGATACACATTTTCATGCCAAAAGATATAAGATAGTAATGATAGTACCACTTACCTGTGGCACTGCCACGTAAGTCATATCGGTATAAAATGCATGCAGAAGCTCCATGTTGATGGATCTTTGGACTCACTCATTTTTGAAAAGTTTGAGACATGCGAACCATGTCTATTGGTGTATATGCATAAAGAAACTCCATGCAGATGGACCGTTTGAACTCACTTGATTTTGAATCACTTGAGACATGCAAATCATACCACATGGGCAAGATGACTGAAAGCCTCGTTTTAGTAAGATGGAACAAGATAGCAACTTGTTGGAAGTAGCACATTTTGATGTGTCCAGTCCAATGAGTGCTGAGGTATGCAGTGAATATCGTTATGTTCTTACTTCACAGATGATTCGAGTAGATGTTGAGAATATTCACTTGATGAAACACAAGTCTGAATTATTGAATGGTTCAAGTAATTTCAGAGTGAAGTAGAAGATCATTGTGACAAGAGGATAAAATGTCTATGATATGATCATAGAGATGAATATCTGAGTTACGAGTTTTGGCACGCAATTAAGACATTGTGGAAATTGTTTTACAATTAATACCGCCTGGAACACCATAGTGATGGTGTGTCCGAACATCATAAGTAGCACCCTATTGGATATGGTGCGTACCTTGATGTCTCTTATGGAATTACCACTATTGTCCATGGGTTAGGCATTAGAGACAACCACATTCACTTTAAATAGGGCACCACGTAATTCCGATGAGATGACACCGTATGAATTATGGTTTAGAGAAACCTAAGTTGTCGTTTCTTAAAGGTTTGGGGCTGCGACGCTTATGTGAAAAAGTTTCAGGATTAAGCTCGAACCCAAAGCGGATAAAGTACATCTTCATAGGACATCCAAACAGTTGGGTATACCTCCTAATTCAGATCCGAAAGCAATATGGATTGTTTCTTGAATCGGGTCCTTTCTCAAGGAAAGGTTTCTCTCGAAAGAGTTGAGTGGGAGGATGGTGGAGACTTGATGAGGTTACTGAACCATCACTTCAACCAGTGTGTATCAGGGCACAGGAAGTTGTTCCTGTGGCACCTACACCAATTGAAGTGGAAGCTTATGATAGTGATCATGAAGTTTCGGATCAAGTCACTGCCGAACCTCGTAGGACGACAAGGACACGTACTACTTCGGAGTGGTACGGTGATCCTGTCTTGAAGGTCATGTTGCTAGACAACAATGAACCTACGAGCTATGGAGAAGCAATGGTGGGCCTGGATTCCGATAAATGGCTTGAGGCCATAAAATCCGAGAGAGGATCCATGTATGAAAACAAAGTGTAGACTTTGGCAGAACGGCTCGATGGTCGTAAGGCTAATGAGTACAGATGGATTTCAAAAGGAAGACGGACAATGATGGTAAATGTCACCATTAAGAAAGCTCGACTTGTCGTTAAGATGTTTTCCGACAAGTTCAAGGAGTTGACTACGATGAGATTTTCTCACTCGTAGCGATGCTAAGAGTCTGTTGGAATTATATTAGAAATTACTGCATTATTTATGAAATCTTGCAGATAGGATGTCAAAACATTATTTCCTCAACGGTTTTAATGAGGAAAGGTTGTATGTGATACAACCGGAAGGTTTTGTCAATCCCGAAAGATGCTAATAAGTATGCAAAGCTCCAGCAATCCTTCTAAGGACTGGAGTGAGCATCTCGGAGTTGGAATGTATGCTTTGATGATGATCAAAAATTTTGGGTTTGTACAAAGTTTATGAGAAACTTGTATTTCCAAAGAAGTGAGTGGGAGCACTATATAATTTCTGATGAGTATATGTTGTTGACATATTGTTGATCAGAAATGACGTAGAATTTCTGGAAAGCATATAGGGTTATTTTGAAAGTGTTTTTCAATGGAAAGCCTGGATTAAGCTACTTGAACATTGAGCATCAAGATCTATAAGGATAGATCAAAATGCTTAATAATACTTTCAAATGAGCACATACCTTGACATGATCTTGAAGGTGTTCAAGATGGACCAGTCAAAGAAGGAGTTCTTGCCTGAGTTGTAAGGTACGAAGTTAGGACTTAAAGCTCGACCACGGCAGAAAAGAGAGAAAGACGAAGGTCGTCCCCTATACTTTAGACGTAGGCTCTACAGTATGCCATGCTGAGTACCGCACCTGAAGTGTGCCTTGCCATGAGTCAGTCAAGGGGTACAAGAGTGATCCAAGAATGGATCACAGGACAGCGGTCAAAGTTATCCTTAGAAATTAGTGGACTAAGGAATTTTTCTCGATTATGGAGGTGGTAAAAGAGTTCGTCGTAAAGGGTTACGTCGATGCAAGCTTGACACCTATCCGGATAGCTCTGAGTAGAGATACCGGATACATATAATGGAGCAACAATTTAGAATAGCTCCAAGTAGAACAGTTATTTGGATTAGCTCCAAATAGAGCGTGGTAGCTACATCTAGGAGATGACATAGAGATTTGTAAAACACACACGGATCTGAAAGGTTCAGACCCGTTGACTAAAACCTCTCTCACAAGCAACATGATCAAACATAAAACTCATTGAGTGTTAATCACATAGTGATGTAAACTAGACTACATACTCTAGTAAACTCTTTGGTATTAGTCACATGGCGATGTGACCTGTGAGTGTTAATCACATGGCGATGTGAACTAGATTATTGACTCTAGTGCAAGTGGGAGACTGTTGGAAATATGCCCTAGAGGCAATAATAAAAGTGTTATTATTATATTTCCTTGTTCATGATAATTGTCTTTTATTCATGCTATAACTGTATTATCCAGAAATCGTAATACACGTGTGAATACATAGACCACAATAAGTCCCTAGTGAGCCTCTAGTTGACTAGCTCGTTGTGATCAACAGATAGTCATGGTTTCCTGGCTATGGACATTGGATGTCGTTGATAACGGGATCACATCATTAGGAGAATCGTGTGATGGACAAGACCCAATCCTAAGCCTAGCACAAAAGATCGTGTAGTTCATTTGCTAGAGCTTTGCCAATGTCAAGTATCTCTTCCTTCGACCATGAGAGCGTGTAACTCCTGGATACCGTAGGAGTGCTTTGGGTGTATCAACGTCACAACGTAACTGGATGACTATAAAGGTGCACTACAGGTATCTCCGAAAGTAGCTATTGTTTTATGCGGATCGAGACTGGGATTTGTCACTCCGTGTAAACGGAGAGGTATCTCTGGGCCCACTCGGTAGGACATCATCATATGCGCAATGTGACCAAGGAGTTGATCACGGGATGATGTGTTACGGAACGAGTAAAGTGACTTGCCGGTAACGAGATTGAACAAGGTATTGGATACCGACGATCGAATCTCGGGAAAGTAACATACCGATAGACAAAGGGAATTGAATACGAGATTGATTAAGTCCTTGACATCGTGGTTCATCCGATGAGATCATCGTGGAACATGTGGGAGCCATCATGGGTATCCAGATCCCGCTGTTGGTTATTGACCGGAGAACGTCTCGGTCATGTCTACATGTCTCCCGAACCCGTAGGGTCTACACATGATAGAGGCGGGGTGTCCCGATCTTTCGATGAGATGATAACTATCGATTTGGTGGAGACGACTTTGACGATCCGACTACAAACGTGCAACGACGTTGTGCCTTAGCAATCGCTAAACCAACTCCGAGAGGTTATTGACCACGTCGGAGCACGATCAACCTGACCACGAAGGTCTATTCCTGCAAGCAATCGAAGAACAAGCAAGAATATGATAAAAGCAATCTGAATATCGCGAATATGTATGAAGTATTGATAATGGTGGGCATCCGAAAAGTGGTCTTGGTCTGGTCGTTGGACACAAACGAAGCACACGAAGTTGCAATGGCTAACTTTTAACTAAACAAATCCCAAGGAAAAGCTACTAGATGGATCTACTTATATAGGAGCAAGGGGTGGCGGCCAAGGAGGTGGGAGGACGTCCCAAGGCAGCCTAAAACTAAATCTAGGTCGTACAAGGCCAATGGGCCCAAGTGGAGGTGATGTAACACCTTTGGACTTGTAGTTTCACTCGGATTCTGCTGCAGCATCAGATTGTTTCGTCCACAACTCAACGCTCCGGACGAATTTGAAGGTGATTCCAATTGGGTTGGAAAGTGCACGAAATCTAGTTTCCAACAAAAAAAGAATCACCCAATTCGGAGTCCGTATGAAAAACTTGTGTGCGTTTTGAGTCAGGTATGTCTGTGCAGTCCGAATCTGAATCCAGAACGTGAGAGACTTGGACTCTATCTTCTCTTGGTCCAAAAGTGACGTGAGAGAACATTTTGGACAGCAAATAAACATCTCTTTCTTCCTTATCTTCATATGTGGATTGTACAAATGTCCCACACACCTGCAATTAGACAAAACACAAAAGTGTGTGAAGTATTTTTGTTCTGGATAACATAAATAGATTATTGAATAGTTTGCACTAGAAATCACCTGACAAATATGCATATATGCAATATTTTTGGTCATATCCAAGGTAGTCATGTCCTCATCATGTAGTAAGGATGTGGATGTGGTCTTGTGGTGAGAGAAAGCTTCTCCACCATCTCCATGCTAGCCAAGTTGTTGCAGCTCCCTCCGTCTATTATGACGCGCACAGAACGTTCCTTCACAACTCCCTTGGTATGGAACAAATTGTGCCTCTGATTTTGCTCAGCTTGTGTGACCTGCACACTCAAAACACGTTGAGCAACTAAACATTCATACCTGTCAGCGTCCTCAGGAGCCATGTATTGCGTCTCATGATCAGAATCATCTCCACCATGTTCTTCACGTGTAATAAGAGCCAATGTCTCCTCATCATAGTCACTAGCGGACTCATATCCACCATCCGCGGTAGCAATCATCACACGCGGAGATTTGCATTCCCTCGCATAATGACCTCCTCCCTTACAACGACGACAAATAATATCACTTGTGTGCCCTGTTGATGCCATGGAAGAAGAAGAACGCTGTGCAGGCCCCGCAGGTGCGCTCTTGGCAGATAATGGTGGTTGTGCCTGTTTTCTTGTATCATGGCTGGAGGTGGCACCGGATGGAGGTGCTGGCGCAGTTGAAGTAGAAGATGCACGTGGTGTCCATGATGAAGATCGGCCTGCAGAAAAGTTAGTTCGCGCCAATGCTTGTCGATCCTGCACTTCACGTTCAGCTTTACAAGCAAGATGGAATAAACGAGTGATATTAGTATACTCCTTATAGTCTAGAATGGTCTGAATCTCTCTATTTAATCCACCCAGAAAACGTGCAAGCATAGCTTCATTCTCCTCAACAATACCACATCGAATCATGCCAGTTTGTAATTCCTGATAATATTCTTCTACAGAATTTTTTCCTTGTCTTAAACGCTGCAATTTTTGAAGCAATTCACGTTGATAATATGGTGGAACCCAACGCGTACGCATAGCAGTTTTCAAAGCAGCCCAAGTAGTTGGAATAGGATATAATCTACAATGTTCAGACCACCATACACATGCAAAACTAGTGAAAGAACAAACAGCAGCAGCAACTCGTCTCTCCTCAGGATATTGTAAACATGTAAATCGTTGTTCAGTTTCTAACTCCCAAGTAAGATATATATCAGGAACATATCTACCCTCAAATGGTGGAATATTCAATTTCAGTTTAGGAATATGGACATCATCTCGTACCTGAGGTGGTGGTGCAGGCCTACCATTACGAATATATACCTGAGGTCGACCTGGTGGTGGTGGTGCTGGTGGCTGCACGTAGTTCGGATTTTGATCAACCTCATCCTCATAATCTCCCACATAATCATCATCCTCCTGGGTACCAGCAGCAGAAGTAGCAGGAGCCAAAGAAGCACCAACAGTAGTAGCAGCGGCACCTGAATTTTGTCCTCGCTCAATAGGAACACGCTGTGCTCGTCCATAAAGATTCGGAAGGGGGCGTAGTTGTTGTTGTTGTAGAGGTGCGACAGGTGCAGCCGGTGGTGGAAGACGCGCAAGTAGTTCATTAAATCTGTTATCGAGCTTTGTTTCGAATGTCTTCTCAAGGCCAGTAATCTTCTCCATAGCCTCTTCAAAATTGTTCAGCACATCTTGCACCTGTTCAGTCATCATTTGCTGAAACTTATCATGAAGCTCCTTGTTCGATAAGTTCTCCCAGTCAATCTCGTCGGCTTGTGATCCTGGCATGTGATAGAGGCGGGGTGTCCCGATCTTTTGATGAGATGATACTACCGATTTGGTGGAGACGACTTTGACGATCCGACTACAAACGTGCACGACGTTGCGCCTTAGCAATCGCTAAACCAATCTCCTGAGGTTATTGACCACGCCGGAGCACGATCAACCTGACCACGAAGGTCTATTCCTGCAAGCAATCGAAGAACGAGCAAGAATATGATAAAAGCAATCTGAATATTGCGAATATATATGAAGTATTGATAAAGGTGGGGATCCGTAAGCGGTCTTGGTCTGGTCGTTGGACACAAACGAAGTACACGAAGTTGCAATGGCTAACTTTTAACTAAACAAATCCCAAGGAAAAGCTACTAGATGGATCTACTTATATAGGAGCAAGGGGTGGCGGCCAAGGAGGTGGGAGGACGTCCCAAGGCAGCCTAAAACTAAATCTAGGTCGTACAAGGCCAATGGGCCCAAGTGGAGTTGATGTAACACCTTTGGACTTGTAGTTTCACTCGGATTCTGCTGCAGCATCAGATTGTTTCGTCCACAACTCAACGCTCCGGACGAATTTGAAGGTGATTCCAATTGGGTTGGAAAGTGCACGAAATCTAGTTTCCAACAAAAAAAGAATCACCCAATTCGGAGTCCGTATGAAAAACTTGTGTGCGTTTTGAGTCAGGTATGTCTGTGCAGTCCGAATCTGAATCCAGAACGTGAGAGACTTGGACTCTATCTTCTCTTGGGCCAAAAGTGACGTGAGAGAACTTTTTGGACAGCAAATAAACATCTCTTTCTTCCTTATCTTTATATGTGGATTGTACAAATGTCCCATACACCTGCAATTAGACAAAACACAAAAGTGTGTGAAGTATTTTTGTTCTGGATAACACAAATAGATTATTGAATAGTTTGCACTAGAAATCACCTGACAAATATGCATATATGCAATATTTTTGGTCATATCCAAGGTAGTCATGTCCTCATCATCCTCCCCTTCTTGAAAATAAAGCCGTCCTCGGTGTTGCTTAATCTGAAATGTGGCTAACAAAAGAGACAAGGTGTACATGTTGTATATGTATATGTCATCCATTTTTACTTTCCTTGATTTTTGCATATATGACACATGAATAGATGAGTAACTTGCATAGTTCATAAAATCTAAAGCCAAAAAATTAGCACAAGAAGTAGAAGGCATGAAAATATTGCAACTCAGTTTGCACATATAAGTGAAGCTCTTATTCATTTCAAAAGATTGACAATGTTCATCATTAAACCATCCCAACATTGGTGAATAAACTTTACTTGCATCAAATTTACATGCTACAACATGCTTAAATAAGCAAACATGCAATAAGTCATTCAACACAGAATCATCACCAAGATTAGAGGTCATATCAAAATGATTAAACATTGGTTCTTTTGCATCAATAGTTAATTCAATGGGTGCACTCAAAATTGTTGGTATTTCAGTTGTTTGATCACATGGCAAAGTCAAATTATCAACGTAGTCCTCTAAAATAGGTGGTGTGATCAAAGTAGTGGGTAGCTCATCAGATGGTGCATTCAAATTGACAAGGCATTCATCATTCTCATGTAGAGATGGAAGATCAGTACCTTTGTCATTACCTCTTATGATCAACTAAGATGATGTAGCCACTCTCGGGGGCGATGTGTCACATGGTGGAGGTGATGTAGTCCTGACAACAACGGATGTGGTTGTCATAGTATGCCTAGTAGTTGAAGGAACAATCATATCAACTCTTGGAATGTGCACCGTGCGCTTGTTCTCCTCGTGGCCAACACGTCGTTTTATTTCCTGTTCAGCTTTGCAAGCAAGATGAAACAAATGGTCCATAGGATAACACTCTTCATGAATTAGTATCTCTTGAATATCACGGTTTAATCCTCCCCAAAATCTATCCATAAAATCATCTTCACTTTCTTCTAAAGAGGAATGCAACAAGGTAGTTTGTAAATCATCATAATATTTTGTTACAGTTTCACTACCTTGTTTTAAGTGTTGCAACTTCTTAATCATGTCACGAGTATAATAAGCAGGGACGAAAGTATGTCGCATAGCAAGTTTCAAATCATCCCAAGTAGTAGGTATATAATCAGGGTGTAACCGACAATATTCACTCCACCAAACCAAAGCATAACCAGTGAAAGAACCAACCGCAACCTTAACCTTTTTATGTTCATCGAAATTATGGGAAGCAAATATATTTTTTATGTCGAACTCCCATTCAATATATAAAGCAGGTTTAAAACGGCCATTAAATGGTGGTATAGATACATTAACCTGATCATGTGCATTTGGATGTTTGTGCACCTCTTGTGACGGTTGTGGTATTTGCAAAGGTGGTGGCACGTCTCCCGCGATCGACAAAGCCCATGAATTGACTCTGGATCCTGTCATGATTAGTAGAACAAGAAACAAAACCCAAAAATAATGTTCCTATAACTACTAGGATGTGGTGGTAAAACGCTCACAGTAAAGCAAATATCAATGTCTTACAAGTTCTTACCATGCAGCAGGCGGTGATCGGCAACCAGCGGTGTCAAGTAACTCCGAATATTGAGTGAAGCGATTGCCAGGGGAGCGTACGTATACACGGTGTAGAAATGATGCAGCGGCTGCGTGACTAATGTGAACAGAACTCGAAACTCTAAAGGAACTAGACACTAAGACCAGCAACTCGACACGACGATGCAACCGATAATTCAACTATGCAAGCAATGAAAAGAAAATTGCAAAGGCTCAGACTGGCTTGGACCAAGGATGAATAGATCTAACTCTTTTTTTGTGGCTTTTTCTTGGACAATAGGTAAGAAAATAAATCTAATCTAGGAAAACTGGAAATTCTCACCGAGCAACCTGAAAACTGATACCACTTGATAGAGGCGGGGTGTCCCGATCTTTCGATGAGATGATAACTATCGATTTGGTGGAGACGACTTTGACGATCCGACTACAAACGTGCAACGACGTTGTGCCTTAGCAATCGCTAAACCAACTCCGAGAGGTTATTGACCACGCCGGAGCACGATCAACCTGACCACGAAGGTCTATTCCTGCAAGCAATCGAAGAACAAGCAAGAATATGCTAAAAGCAATCTGAATATCACGAATATGTATGAAGTATTGATAATGGTGGGGATCCGAAAAGTGGTCTTGGTCTGGTCGTTGGACACAAACGAAGCACACGAAGTTGCAATGGCTAACTTTTAACTAAACAAATCCCAAGGAAAAGCTACTAGATGGATCTACTTATATAGGAGCAAGGGGTGGCGGCCAAGGAGGTGGGAGGACGTCCCAAGGCAGCCTAAAACTAAATCTAGGTCGTACAAGGCCAATGGGCCCAAGTGGAGGTGATGTAACACCTTTGGACTTGTAGTTTGACTCGGATTCTGCTGCAGCATCAGATTGTTTTGTCCACAACTCAACGCTCCGGACGAATTTGAAGGTGATTCCAATTGGGTTGGAAAGTGCACGAAATCTAGTTTCCAACAAAAAAAGAATCACCCAATTCGGAGTCCGTATGAAAAACATGTGTGCGTTTTGAGTCAGGTATGTCTGTGCAGTCCGAATCTGAATCCAGAACGTGAGAGACTTGGACTCTATCTTCTCTTGGGCCAAAAGTGACGTGAGAGAACTTTTTGGACAGCAAATAAACATCTCTTTCTTCCTTATCTTCATATGTGGATTGTACAAATGTCCCATACACCTGCAATTAGACAAAACACAAAAGTGTGTGAAGTATTTTTGTTCTGGATAACATAAATAGATTATTGAATAGTTTGCACTAGAAATCACCTGACAAATATGCATATATGCAATATTTTTGGTCATATCCAAGGTAGTCATGTCCTCATCAACACACTTAAGGTTCGATGACGCTAGGGTTCTAAAGGAAGTTTGTATGTGGTTACCGAATGTTGTTCGGAGTCCCGAATGAGATCCCGGACGTCACGAGGAGTTCCGGAATGGTCCGGAGGTAAAGATTTATATATGGGAAGTCCTATTTTGGCCACCGGAAAATGTTCGGGATTTTTCGGTATTGTACCGGGAAGGTTCTAGAAGGTTCCGGAGTGGGGCCCACCTGCATGGGGGGACCCACATGGACGTGGGTAGTGGGGGCAAGGCCCCACACCCCTGGTCAAGGCGCACCAAGATCCCCCCTTAGAAGGAATAAGATCATATCCCGAAGGGATAAGATCAAGATCCCTAAAAGGGGGGGATAACAATCGGTGGGGAAGGAAATAATGAGATTTCTTTCCTCCCACCTTGGCCAACGCCCCAATGGACTTGGAGGGCAAGAAACCAGCCCCTCCACCACTATATATAGTGGGGAGGCACATGGGAGCTATACACGAAGTTCTGGCGCAGCCCTCCCCCTCTCACAAGTACTCCTCCTCTCCCGCGGTGCTTGGCGAAGCCCTGCAGGATTGCCACGCTCCTCCACCACCACCACACCGTTGTGCTGCTGTTGGATGGAGTCTTCCTCAACCTCTCCCTCTCTCCTTGCTGGATCAAGGCGTGGGAGACGTCACTGGGCTGTACGTGTGTTGAACGCGGAGCTGCCGTGCGTTCGGTACTTGATCATCGGTGATTTGAATCACGACGAGTACGACTCCATCAACCCCGTTCACTTGAACGCTTCCGCTTAGCGATCTACAAGGGTATGTAGATGCACTCTCCTTCTACTCGTAGCTGGTTTCTCCATAGATAGATCTTGGTGACACGTAGGAAAATTTTGAATTTCTGCTACGTTCCCCAACAATAAGCATAATCACTCTCATCGTTAATAGTATGGATAGCACCAATAGTATAGTAATTATCATCATCACAGTGAGTAGTAGGAGCAACATCATTTGGGAGGGATACCTTTTTGCCTTTGCTTCTCCGTATTTTCTTTTTCTTCTTCACATCATGTGTGGGTTTATCCCTCTTTTTTGAGCTCCTTATTGATGAGATTGGTTGAATAGAAAGCTCCTCCTCGTTACCTGATTCATCATAAGAAATAATAGGAGGATATTGGGAAGTTTCTTCCCTTTCATTAGTATTCTCTTCATCTTCTATTTGCTTTCTTTTCTTTATGTAATTGGCAATATAAGGATTTTCAATGCAAGTCACCGCACAATACATATAAATTTCCTGTAGATCAATATCAAGAAATTTCTTAAGGTTAAATTCTAGAAAATGTTTAGTTACACGTTTCAACTCGTCATAACCCAAAAGCAAACTAAGTTCATTATGATGTGCAATGGAAATCAAGTCATCACAATTTTTGGACACGATTCGATCATGAAACAATTTGCATCGGAGATTTAAATGACCATGTTCATTGCAAAGTTCACGAGTACGGTAAAGATATTTTAAATTTTTAGCACTAACATCAAGCCTTTCTTGCAACCATTTAGTTTCTAAATGCTTATGCCTCTTGAAGTATATATCTTCCCTATTTGGTGTGTACTTGCAAACCCAATGCACTCCACAAAAATTGACATGCTTATAGGAGACATTTTAATCATAACTAGTGCAATCATCATTAGAATTATGGATATTCAAAGAGTTCATACTAACAACATTCCAATCATGCTCATCATTAAAAGATTTAGTGCCAAACATTTTATAGACTTCTACTTCTAGCACTTGAGCACATTTTTCCTTTTCATCATTCTCACCAAAGATATCAAAAAGATGAAGCGTATGAGACAAACTCAATTCCATTTTTTGTAGTTTTCTTTTATATACTAAACTAGTGATAAAACAAGAAACTAAAAGATTCGATTGCAAGATCTAAAGATATACCTTCATGCACTCACCCCCCC